>NC_134851.1:10590660-10892625 GCF_965363235.1 Mytilus galloprovincialis
TATCATTAGCGTTTCAAAGCTAGACCTGATATGATTTAGTTCTTATTAACTTACTCTTGTTAAATATCATGAGCGTTTCAAAGCTAGACCTGATATGATCTAATTCTTATGAAGTTACTCTTGTTAAATATCATTAGCGTTTCAATGCTAGACCTGATATGATTTATTTCTTATTAAGTTATTCTTGTTAAATATCATTAGCGTTTCAATGCTAGACCTGACATGATTTAGTTCTAATTAAGTTACTCTTGTTAAATATTATTAGCGTTTCAAAGCTAGACCTGACATGATTTAGTTCTAATTAAATTACTCTTGTTAAGTATCATTAGCGTTTCAAGGCCATTCCTGACTTGATTTAGTTCTTATTAAGTTACTCTTGTTACATATCACATTCTTTATTTATACTAAATACCTGAGTGTTCTTGTGATTTCGAAAATGATGTATTTTTCTATTTGGATTGATTTACCGACGAATTCAACACAGATACATTAGTTGTTAGTTATTAAAACAAAGAATTATATATAAAACTGTGAATTGATATGAAATAAACTTTTTGGAAGTTGAATTTTACTACATTCAAAAGACGAAACTGCCGAACATCCCAAAAAGTACCTAAATCATATGTAAATAGCAATATCTGTCTTTTCCTAGTTTTTCTTAATTCCGTTTTTTTTTTTTTGCATAGGAAACACCTACATAAAATGCACGATATATTTCGCGTTTGTGGATGGTAGGTTCTTTCTGTCCCATTTTATAATGTATACATATCCCATCTCGTTCGTTATGCTATGTTTGTAGTCAAGTTTTGGATTTTGATTAATCGAATAATTAAGTTAATGATTTTGTTACAAAAATTTACATCAAACCTATGACAGATTATTTCATAGATACACATGTTTCCATAAATTTTGGCTTGACTAAGGAACCTTATTACAAAAATTAAAAACACATTCGTATTGAAAGGAAGGCTAATCAAATAGTTATGTCGTCTTTTTATTTGAAAATGCATGTTTATTTACTATATATCTAAAACCGGTTGCTTTGCCTACTTTGACAAGTTATGTTTCACACCGGCAAGACACTAATGAAAGCGTGCAATGTTTCAAGATTGAATGATGATAGAGAGGTGATTATCACCAATCAAGAAAAAATAATATATTATATGGACATATATTTAAAGTGTGAAAAGACACCGCTGGTGCAGATGGAATTGAGGAACACTTAATACAAATTTTAACCTGTGAATTAGGCTGAATGACATATTTAACGTAACGAATAAATCTGTCAACAGGAAAACATTACCATTTACTAGACATTAAATTATTGCAGCTTGTAAATTATAAATTAGCGAACTTAGTCTTTTGCTGAAAATATTAGAACAAGTGATTAAAGTACAAAATTGTTATTTTGCATCTAGTATATCAAACACCTTTTTTGAATTTGCCTTGGAGATTGGTATTTTTGTTATAATTGATTGACATAGATTTGTTGATTCAGACCAGTGGAGACTAAGTTTGAAGGTCAAGACTGAGTCAACAATGGTCGAGCATTTGTTGAAAAAATATGATATACTATACCAAGAGTATCAAATACTCAATTAGATTTATTAAGAAAAGTCGAGTACAGAGAAAGACAATTATTTCTTTTCAAGAAATTATTTTCGGTTTTTATATTAAACATCTTATTGTCTCATAAACAATTATATTACATTTTTATTTACAAACTTAATCAAACACACAGATTTTATTAAAAATAACGTAAGCGTTTTAAGGTTAAACTTAATATCTAATTAACCTTTAACTAAATTCATGACATGAACTGACGCTTGAAATGTCCTATTGTCTCATTAACAATCATATCACATTTCTGTTTCAACACTATTTAAAACTCACAGATTTTATTCAATTTCCATAAGAGTATCTGGATTACAATTGAAACTATTGAACACTTATCAATTACATTGAAAACAGAAATTAGGAATATGTCAAAGAGACAACAACCCCAAAAAAAAAAGAGCAGACAACAGCCTAAAGCCACCAATGGGTAGTTAATGCAGCGAGAAACTCCTGCAATATGAGACGTGCTTCAGCTGGCCCTAAACAAAAATGTATACTAGTTCATTAATAATGGACGTCATATTAAACTCCGATATTAACACAAGAAACTAAAAGAAAAAAAAAAAGAAAAAATAAGACTGACAAAGGCCAGAGGCTACTGACTTGGGACAGGCACAAAAATGCGGCAGGGTTTCAGTTTCTATTGTTACAAATCCTTTTTGAAACATGTTGTACTGACTTCAATTACAATTTATTTTAACCATTTGTTTGACTGAACGATCAATTACCTACTTAAAAAGTATGATAAAAAAACAACGAACTTAAACGGAAGTCAATAGAAATGACAACATAAAACAATAAAAGGAAAATGTGAAAAGAAAATGCCATATATATAAATTCAGTGACGCAAAAATCAAAATCTTACATGGTTAAAAAAAAAAAAGACATGACGACACACATAAAGCATTACTCTTTTTTAATAATGTTTGGACACAAACTCATGAAACTGAATAAACACATTTACCAACAGTGTCTTAGATCCATCGGCGCCTATATTAAGTGTTATGATTTTATGCAAGTATGTGATATGATTGCCAATGAGACAACTGATCACAAGAGAGCAAAATGACACCGACATTAACAATTATAGGTCATGGAACGGCCTTCAATAATGAGCAAAGCACATATCGCATAGTCAGCTATTAAAAGCCCCGATATGACAATGTAAAACAATATGAACGAGAAAACTAACGGCCTTATTTATTAAATAAAAATGAACGAAAAACAAATATGTAACACATAAACAAAAGACATCACTGACTTCCAGGCTTCTGACTGGTAAGCATGTCGCTAGTGAGTTGAGACATCGGTGCCTATTTCGGGAAAAAAGTCGGATAGTGATCACTAATTTCTCTTGTTCCTGGTCTTTGGTTGTATATTGTCTCATTTCCCCTTATTGCTGAAAACAAATCTATCATCTTTAGTTTCAAAATAATGAAATGTCACTTGATTACGGAATCTGGATTTGGAACAGTGAAATAAACTACATACTTATAAGAAACATTTGTACAAGCTACATCAATAACAGTTATATTTCTGCTTGGAATGTTGCTAGAAAACCGTACTTTATTCTTCCTGAAAACGGATGATGTTTGTAGTTTGGTTAATACATACTATAATTGTTTATTCAATTCCTGGGGAAATATATTTGAAAAATATGTTGCATGCATTGCATTTCGAACAAGCTTGGATAGGTATTATGCAAGTATAAACAAGTAGATAAGTGCCAGAGATATATTGCAATTATTATAATTTTGAGTTAAAATGATTTAATATAAAAATATAAAACGAAGGGGAAACGTTTCCTCCCATCAAATTTTGACATGAATACTGACATGAGACCAAATACCGTGATATAAGTCTCTCTCTCTCTCCTCTGATCCTACTTCTCTGATCCAAATATTTCCTCGCCACAATAAATTATATATAATGTTCTATAAATGAGGCTTTATATGAAGTACACGTTTTATATATACATGTATATATAAAACAAGACAACACATCTATGGTATTTGTTCTCCTCAATGTCAGAGTCTGATATAAACCGAAAACTGCCAGGGATATATAAAAATTCGTTGAAGATATCTATGGAACCAGCGTCGCTTGTGACTCCTGCTGTCGGTGTTAAAACTGCTATTTTGACTGTAAAAAGTGCTTAAGTCCATGTATGAGTAAAATACAGAATTAAAAGATAACTCTACCTTTTTTTATATTTCTTACCTTCTGGCCAAGTTTCACCTATTCTGTCGCGAATCTTTTACCTTAAATAACCAATCAATTGTATTATAAAAGAAGTTGAATTGTTCTTTGTACGAATACATGAAATATTTGTCACTGGACGTTATGTTTGCAATCGATGATCAAATACAAATCTACAGTATTTATAAACATACTGCAATTGCATATATGAAAGAGACTAAATAATATATTTTTTTATTATTATTTTACACATATTTGAAGGATCGAAATAATCAGTTCTACAAATGGTTGTTATTGAAAGACTTGAAATTTTGCAAATATCACATGCATCTATGAATTTGTTTTATCGACGCACCAAACTTTTTGCTTTCATCGTGCATAGCTCATTTTCCGATTCACTTAAGGTTTCTAACGATCTTCTTACTTGTTCATTACATTCTAAAATCAAAATCCAACACAAACTGCAAAAACTTTTATTCTCCGGCTGGACTGCGTAACAGATGAATACTGTTTTGATTGTGTACACACGGTGTTTTGAAGGTCGATATCAGGGGCGGATCCAGGAATTTATAAAAGGGGGGCGTAGAGTAAATTATAGAAATTTTCTCGCCGAGAAGTTTTTTTTTTACATTTTTTTTGGTCTAAAATCACGTGTAATAATAAACAAAAAGTGAAAGTAAAGAGTGGGCGTACATCCTCTACACCCCCTCTGAATCTGCCACTGGATATCTAGTTTCGCTGAAAAAGAATAAATTTGTGCAACAACTTAATTACGCCAATTCTTATTTTACATGCTTTATTGTAAAAACTGCAGCATTTATTTGCGACAATAAACTAACCATTTAATTGCGCAAATATTATAGACTTGTTTTCATATGTTTGTCCTTAGTGCACTGATGAGGTCCTTTCCGGTATTGGCAGGTACAAGCAAAGGGCCTCTTTGGTGCACTTAGAACAAAATAGTGCACTTAGGACCTGATGGAATGATAGAACTGACACAAAAAACATGACATAAAAATGGAGACTTTCTTAAAGTACTTAATTTCAAATTTTATAATCATATCTTTAGTAATTATAAAGTTATTTAACAGTTGAAGTCAGTATTCTAATGTAACATGTACGTGTAAATAGGTAAATCGTTTCGAGGTAAATATGACACAACTACACGGCCGACACTCGGCTAACCGAGAGATTGCTCGGTTAATCTATATTGAGTATGCGGCTATATAGGCGATTGGTCTGTTAATCGGGTTGGTTATACGTCTGTTAAGAGTAAAACGCTTAATTTAATGTTAAACTCTATTAAATATACAGATTTTTGGCATGTTATAAGAACCAAATCAAAAAAAGAAAAGTGTCTGACAAAATGATATCTATCATAGAACATTTTTCACTTGTAAAAACATTTCTTAGTCTGCGCAGTTTTTAGTAAAACTAAAAGGCGTCGCGCAAGTATGTAGTATTTATGCTTATACGCATAGCAATTTTTTTAATAAAAGGCGAAACAAACAAATTTAGATATCATTTAAAGGACAAAAAATAGTACTGTGGTTGTAAAAAATAAATTGACATTAGTAAATATTTCATAATTGTAAAATAACGGGAATAATACCAAGTTTTAGTGAAAATTATGGGAATAAAGTCTGTTAATGGGTTGGACAATTGAAAGTGTGTCAGTTAAGAGTTTTTTAGCCACGACAATAATTTTGCTACCTTTATATTTTCCCTTGAAAAATTTAAGAATGAGATGTTCATGAGTAAACAAAAATGACAATACGGTGCCACAGTATCCTAGAAAGAGTATTTTTATTTTGACTTTCTTTGCATTTTATTGAAGGGTGTGTCACTTCAATATAGCGTGCTATGGATTGGCCTCTGGAATATGCATGATTTTTTTATTGACGTTTTCAATCAGCCTTAACTTTTGTGTCTGTTCGAAGTAGCACGTTCTCAATTCCGACTGAAAGTGTCTTTCTAATACAACACAGGGTACATATAACGTGTTTTCGTTCACATATGAACATGACATTTCTCACTGGACGTTAAACCCTAATTCGTCAACATCATCCAATTTGTTATTTTCTTCTATTACTTAATCATATGTTGTTTACAAATCACTCTAAAGAAGTAAACGGAAAGGAGCGAATGCAGCTACATTTGGTTACTTTAAGTTTCAATTCATTTTATTCCGTTTAGTTCCTTTCTAAATAAGTGCAGAGGAGAACTACAGTTGTCTATGGTGGCCGGTGAAGCCATATTCTATAGGGCAAAAACGCGAAATCGCGAAAAGGCGAAATCGCAAAGTCGAAAACGAGAAATCGGTTTCGCGTTTTCGCGTTTTCGACTTCGCAATTTCGCGTTTTCGCCATATAGAATATATAAGGCGAAAACGCTAAAGCGCTAAAACGCAAAATGGCATTAAAAGAGGGACGAAAGATACCAAAGGGACAGTCAAACTCATAAATCTAAAACAAACTGACAACGCCATGGCTAAAAATGAAAAAGACAAACAGAAAAACAATAGTACACATGACACAACATAGAAAACTAAAGAATAAACAACACGAACCCCACCAAAAACTAGGGGTGATCTCAGGTGCTCCGGAAGGGTAAGCAGATCCTGCTCCACATGTGGCACCCGTCGTGTTGCTTATGTGATTACAAATCCGGTAAATAGTCTAATTCGGTAGGTCACATTCATGAAAGGGAAGGGGATTGTAGTTACGACGTAAGGAACATATCCGATATCATTTGTGAAACGGTTATTCCATAACGGTCAACCAACTCGTGATGGCGTCCGTAAAATTTACGAAGGGACGATTTCAACTTCACCATTTGGAACTCTTGGTTTAATAGCTTCCTTGTGAGCAGTAACCCTCTATCAAGAAAATCATGATAGGAAATGCAAGCACGGGAATATCGTATCAATTGGGAGATATATACCCCGTATGGAGGTTCTGCTGGAATGTTGCTACTTAGAAATGGAAAGTTCACAATTGGAAAGCTGAAATCATCTCTTTTGTCGTAAAGTTTTGTTTTCAACCGACCCTCATTGTCAATTTCTAGATGTAAGTCAAGATATGAAGCCGACTTAACTGTATCTGTAGTATCCTTTATCTCCAATTCGATTGGATAGATGCGTTCCACATACATAGTCACCAAATTTTGAATTGTTTAGTGAAAGAACGTCATCTATATAGCGGAAAGTAGAGTTAAAGGATATTGCTAACTTCTTATCTTTCTTCCTAAGAAGTTCCTGCATGAAGTCAGCCTCATAATAATAAAGAAACAAGTCGGCAAGTAGAGGGGCACAGTTTGTTCCCATTGGGATGCCGACAGTCTGTTGAAAAACACGTCCTCCGAACGTTACAAATATGTTGTCAATCAAGAAATCAAGCATCTTGATAATATCGGTTTCAGAGAATTTTTTGTTTGAATCAGAATGATTCTTTACAAAGTATGATTTATCCCTCCCTAAGACAAGATACTTGTATCTACGTTGGCCATTCTTTTTTATGAAGCAAAGTAATACCAACTCTTTCAATTTGTCTTTTAGTTTGGAATGTGGAATACTTAACCTGCCACCATAGTTGTCCGCATGTAAACTTCTAAAATTTGTCACCAATATAAGTACATCGCAATCCGTTACTGTTTCAACAGCCATCGGTGTTTCATGTGTGTATTCTTAAACAAGTATTATTTTTCTCTCGTTTTTATACGCCCGTCGTCTTTTAGACGGGACGTATTATGGTATACCGTTGTCCGTCCGTCCGTCCGTCTGTCTGTCCGTCCGTCCGTCCGTCCGTCTGTCCGTCCGTCTATCCGTCCGTCCGTCGTCCACACTTCGGACAATAACTCAAAAACACTTTCACCAATTTCCATGAAACTTAAGTGAATTGTTTATATCTATTGACGTAAGCTCCCTTTCAATTTTTATAAATTTCAGATTTTAAGTTTTGGATTTATGGGGCTTTATTCATAAAAAAAGGGGGATTTTCAACACTTCGGACAATAACTCAAAAAGGCTTTCACCAATGTCCATGAAACTTTGGTGAATTGTTTAAGCTCCCTTTCAATTTTTATAAATTTCAGATTTTAAGTTTTGGATTTATGGGGCTTTATTCATAAAAAAAAGGGGGATTTTCAACACTTCGTACAATAACTCAAAAAGGCTTTCACCAATGTCCATGAAACTTTGGTGAATTGTTTATATCTATTGATGTAAGCTCCCTTTCAATTTTTATAAATTTCAGATTTTACATTTCCGTGTTATGAATTTTTATGCTTAAAAAAGGGGGGATTTTCCAATTTTGGGACAATAACTAACACTTTTACAAAATTTTATGCAACTCTGATAAATTGTTTATATCTATTGACATAAGCTCCCTTTCCATTTTTATAAATTTTAGATTTTACGTTTTCTTAAGTAATGAATTTTTATACTTAAAAAAGGGGGATTTTATGAAACTTTGGTGAATATATTAATGTAACATCCCTTTTGATTTGTATATATATTTCTAGTTGATCATATAAATTCATTTAAAGCATAAAAGACAAGTTAAAAGAGCAACGGGCGTATCATGCGCTAAAGAGCAGCCCTTTATTAGCAATGTATCACTCTCTACTGTCGTTATATATTATTCTATATTCTGCGTTTCCATCCAGATTCTCGTGTAAACCATGAGGGTCCGGATTGGGGGTATTGTTTATTTCTGTATTCTTTAAATTGTTATGTCATTATTTTACTTAGTGATGTTTAGTTACATTACGACGTTTATCTCTGATTTATATACTGGTTACCAATGAAGTTGACAAATTTGTGTCATTTATGACAATTAAACAGAATCAACATGATATATGCGATCATTCTTGGATGAAATTAATATTACTTTAATATTACACTTTTTGAAACCATTTTTATCAATTTTCAATTTCATGTGTTGTTTCCGTATATGGTATGTTTCATTGCTCATGTGTTGTTGACGTATATTTTAGCCGCTCGTCTTGAGCCTACTCATTTGATCCGATAACACTCCATTTAGCAATAAAATTATACTTTTATTGCCATTCATAACTCTTAACAGACCAATTAACAGACCGGGTTTTATACATCCGACCCATTAACAGACCAGGTTTTAAATAAAGATTGATTTATGTCATCAAAATACAGATTTTCGTGTTGATTTTTCACACAATGATATCAATATGGTTAACAAACATAATGCCTTTGTTTTTTCGATGTTCAAAATATTGAATGCAAGTAAATTTAACCAATGTGTCATTTTGTGTACATTTTATGTGTGTAAAATGTGTATAAATTTATTGATGAGTAACCCGCCTTTTCATTTTATAGATCGTACATCGAAGCTAGAAAAATAATAATTACACCACTGAATTCAGTACATTGAATTGTTTTGTTAGACATGAATACTTTTTATGATGAAAATATATTTAGAAAGTTATACAATGAAACATGCTGAACTTTCAATGATTTTCTCGATAACACCTGATTAACAGACTTTAGCCAACCCGATTAACAGACCAACCGCCGATATAGCCGCATACTCAATATAGATTAACCGACCAATCTCTCGGTTAGCCGAGTGTCGGCCGTGAACTAATAACATTGAAAATGGAAATAGGGAATGTGTAAAGTTCCATTTATTGGCGCAATTCATATTATAAAAAAAGAAGAGATGGGCGCGATTCAAACCTATACAATTTGAGAAATTACACCTGACCGTTTTGACAAACCAGTAAATTCTTCGTCCGGGGATATGCACCTGACAATCTTCCTTCAGTAACTTTACAATACCCAGTGTCATTTCCTTATATTGTACATGTAGATAGCACGTGCGATACATGTATATACACCAGAAATACCCATTCAAGTGATTTTTATTTTTAGAAGAACTCCATATCGGGTAACATTAAATATACATACACAAAAAATTACAATTGAAAAAAAAATGTTAATAATAAGTTCAAATGTTGTTTTTATTAAATGCACCTAGGTACGTATTTGTAAACTTATGTTTTTACTTTATTTCATCAGAGACATGTCTCTGATTTCATGCATCTTTTTTTTTTTTTTTTTTTTTTCTTCAGTTACTTTTTTTTTTTTTTATCTCATTGACTTATTCGTAAATCGAAAAACATACAAACCTGAATAGAATCATTTGGCATTGAATATTTTCTTTAACTCAAAACTAGTTATACATGTACATGTAGATGACTCTTAAATTTTATTTTTCTCGTTGGGTTGCTTGTCCATTAATTGACGTTTACGCTGTATTCTTTTGTTCGGTATTTCTGAAAATCCGCTCATCTATCAATTTCACAAGAAATATAAAATAGTCGTAAGTCATGAACACTGAAGTTTAACTTGTTATCAATTTTTCGTATACACAGCAGTCGCTTTACTCCCATCCCCCTACGGCAAAGTTCTTGACCGTAAGTGGTTAGATTGAAAGCTATTATCCAAATCTTCAACTCGTATCAATCCCTGGGTGGGAAAGTGCACTTGAAGACTTCACTGGCCATCCAAAATCTGAGGTACCTATACAGTTATGAGTATGGGCTCAATTTTCAGTCTTTCTGTACAGTTCCCTACGGCAAAGTTTTTTCCCACACCTAGTGGGACTGAAAGCTTGTCCCAGACCCTTTTATTCATGAAAATGCCCGGGTGGGAAAGTGCACCGGAAGCTGACAACAACATACTCAATTTCTCATTTTGGTCCATTACGGGTGGTGGCAGCAGTTGCTTTACTCCCATCCCCCTACGGCAAAGTTCTTGACCGCAGGTGGTTAGATTGAAAGTTATTATCCATATCTTCAACTCGTATCAATCCTTGGGTGGGAAAGTGCACCTGAAGACTTCACTGGCCATCCAAAGTCTGAGGTACCTATACAGTTATGGGTATGGGCTCAATTTTCAGTCTTTCTGTACAGTTTCCTACGGCAAAGTTTTTTCCCACACCTAGTGGGACTGAAAGCTTGTCCCAGACCCTTTTATTCATGAAAATGCCCGGGTGGGAAAGTGCACCGGAAGCTGACAACAACATACTCAATTTCTCATTTTGGTCCATTACGGGTGATTGCAGCAATCGCTTTACTCCCATCCCCCTACGGCAAAGTTCTTGACCGCAGGTGGTTAGATTGAAAGCTATTATCCATATCTTCAACTCGTATCAATCCCTGGGTGGGAAAGTGCACCTGAAGACTTCACTGGCCATCCAAAGCACTCTTTAGGCAAGCATCGCAAGCTCCATACGGCAAAATTTGTCGCCGGACATGGCTCAAATAAAAGGTAATAAATCAGAGCAGGGCCCACTGAAAGGATTTTTTGGGGGTTAAAACCTTCTGGAAATCGAAACCCACCTACACTTTCTCAATAATATCCAAATATTAAAGAAACATTCATTGACTCTAACTCCAAATATGGATAATTTTATGTTAAGGGGGTCCTGAAATCTTTTGAAAGATTCCGATGTGCTATTTTTTAACCTTTTCTTTTTAACCGGACCAAATCACTACTTTATTTTAAAATTCATGACCCGATTTTTTACATTAGGCTTTAATCCCCCTACTTGCTATTTGAGGCATAAAACATGAAGAAATACATTAGGAAGGGGTATAAAAAATGGCAAGTAACACACTGTCCACACTTAGGACTATAACTGTGTACTCGGACCATTTGAGGATGCCGAATGTACAGAAAGCCAATATATATAGTAATTCTTTCGAACATAATATATTTCTTATTTCGTTTATTTGAAAGCTTATACATTGTACATAGGAACGAGTTTAAGTCAACTCACATTAAATAGTTATTATATGCTACGCCTACAACAGTAAAAACCATAATGTTTCTGGTCTGTAGGTTTGTTTGTCCGTGTATCCATCCATTTATAATGTATTAGATTGAATCTAAGACGACGTTGTAGTCAGATCAAGTTGAAACTAGGTACACATATTTTTCAAAATATGTTCTTTTTAAAATTATTTACGGTTCTCTGAATTAAGAAAATGATTGCGCGAGCAAATCATCATAGACAAACACTGTTGTTTTTTGTTTTTTTTTCGTTTACTTTTTATTCTCATTTCGTATGCCTAAATTACTCGTATATAACTATTATGTTAGGCCACACCAATTTAATTCCTTGTTCGACGGACCCGCCCGCACCTATTTTTTTCAAAACAGATTTTTTTTATTTTTTTTATATTCCCACTTCCCGCATCCGTTAATGAAATCATGCTCATTTCCCACACAGTTTTTTGCAAATATTATAAAAAGATATAAACATTTGTCTTTAGATCAAAGTCTTTTAAACCTGTATATAACGATTTTAAACCTATTAGCACCCAACACACTGTACATATCTGTGAAACCAATTAATCCCAAAGTGGAGTGCTCCGAAATATCACAGCGGAAATACCTATACAGAACAAAACATAGGTTTCTTTCCCCCTTACTTTATTCCCTATCACAAAATGTTCGTTGTTAGAATAAAATAAAAGGAACTTCTGAAAGAGTTGCCTTCAACTGCAATTATATTGTATGCTGGCGAAACAAAACTATTCATAGCCGCTTTATGTTTATGCACCTGTCCTGATTGATTCAGGAACCTGTCGTTCAGCAGTTGTCGTTTGTTGATGTGGTGCATTGGTATTTTCCCGTTTGGATATATATCGTTGGTTTTCCTGTTTGAATTGTGTACACTAATGATTATGGGGTTCATTATAGCTTGCTGTTTGGTATTGATCAGAGCCCTGTGTAAAAGGCCGTACTTTGACCTGTGTTTGTTATTATCAGGTTGGGAACAATACCACCCCCCCCCCCCTCTTTTCAGACAAGGGGTCATTTTACTGTTGTAGAAAAGAAAATAGAAATACCAAGGATTTGTAAAGTGCTACTGTACAAAACCTTTGATAACTTAGAATTTTTTACTCAAAAAGAGGTTATATACAACATATTTTTAACAACTATTCTAAAAGAGGGGTCCACTTATTTTGATAATATTAAACTGTTAAAGTAAATGTGTTAAAATGGTTAAAGTCCAGAAATATTACAAAATTCTTGGACCATTTAATACCAGATAAATATATAGTTCTTTGGGAAAATATGAGCCCTTTTGTACTAAAAAGGTTTTTTTTACAAAAAAAATATATTATAAAGTTATATTGACCCCTCATTAAAAGGGATATTTATAACATTAAGGGGTTGTTCCCAACCTGATTATGACTTGGATGGAGAATTGTCTCATTGTCAGTCACACATACAAAGACCAGATATAATTATTCAATTATTTCTTGGTAAACAGGGAAAAAAATACTTTATAAATTAAAGAAATGTCAAACTACAAGTGATAAATCAAGTTTTAATACTGTCAAATCCTACTAGTTTATGTTTTACAAAAAAAATTACAATCGCTCGACTTTACTTTTCAAGCTTCGCCTCAAAAATTTGCAAATTAAATCTTTTTTTTAATTAAAATTTTCAAATCGCTCGCTCGCCCCAATTTTTGGAGTTCAAAAATCCGTAGAACAAGAAATTAAATTGGTGTGGCCTTATTGGTGGATATACGATCCGTTTTTAATTTTTTATTTGCAATCCTTGATTTTTGTTTACGATCTCGGTTAATAGTTTGGAAAACCGAGAAAACGTAAAGAAGACCTCAAAATATAGTTTACATTTTTTCCTAGTGTCCTTCTCGATACCGTAAAATACGTAGAGGAGCGCACTTTCCATTCTATAAATACATACATTGTGTATATAATAACATAAAGTATGTGTTTATGTAGGGGAATAACAATCGTTCGCTAAAAAAGATTGTTCTGTTCCTTTGCTTTATGTGTATTTTTCACTGTGCATTTGCTGATTAAAGATACCCTATCTCCTTTGTGTTTCTATTGTATTACGATATTTTGATTTTTTACGATTTTCTGGGACGTTCTCCCTTTACTGATCTATATTGATGCTGACATTTAGCAGCCAAACTAGTCAGTACATTAGGCTACAGACGACATTGATGGTGTAGTGTCTCTTCTGACTTGATATGATGGATCTCTCTAGTTATTTAAAGGTTAAAAAAGCAATATAAATCGTATTGGTAGCTAGATTTCATTTTTAACAGAACGTTGTTTCATTATGTCGTTTTGTGGTTTTCTCATATACCACATTATGATTCTTTGACAAGTTGATTCTCATTGTGTTCTTTTGTGGTCGCTAGAATTGGTCGCTAGCTTGATTGGTCGCTAGGATTGGTCGCTAGCTTGAGTCTGGTATTCTATTATCCGGGATAAATTATTCACAATGATAAAGAAATAAGGGATGATTTAGAAATTGGCATGTTGTGTATACACCTATCTATTGGTGAACACTATATATGTTGCCCACTAGCTGTCCTGATGTGTTTTTCTTTTTGTTGTTTGGTTGCTGTCTCGTTGTCGTTAAACCCACTATGATCTCCCACAGTTTCAATATATATTTTTCTTAAGACTTTGCTCAGAGGAAAGTTATAGAATAGGTTTGTATATACATTTTAGCGTTTCACTTTTCAATTTTTAACTCCCCAAAATTTTATTTTAAACTATTAATTTTGAAGACGTGTGTTACCTAAACGAAGTCTAAATGGTCACCAAATCACCTGTTTATTGTCTGTGTGGGTTTATTATTTTAAGCATAAAGTTTATAAATCGATCTCTGAACACACATTATACGTGTATAGAATTAAGTCAAAGTAAACATTAAACTTATGAATGGCGGAAAAGAAATATATGAAAACGATAGATGCAATGTGCATGCAGCCTTGCAAATGATATTTAAAAAAATATAATATTATATTTAAAACATAGAAAGCACACAAGAAAATCTATCAGTACACTATTCTATCAAAATGTGTTTGGTGTCCGTTTTACAATATATTGTCAGTCTCTGATATTGTTTAAGAATTTAGTGTTTTCTTATTCATTCTGACATCTGTGTCCATGGCTCTTAACAAGAAATTGCGAAGACGTTATGCTTATCTGTTGATCTTTAAAAATGATTTTTCAACAGAATATTATATATATAAAATTGTTTATTTTTTGTTTTTCTTTGCAAAAACAAAATGGCCGTAAAGCTAAATGTCATCGTCAGCATGTATAATAGAAGACGATAAACACTTTAGAATATACACCACCTGCTGGATCTTTTTACCTGGGCACATATCTCGTTACGTAACAAGTATGAATGTAAAATTCTCGATATGGTATATTCAGGCGAATATACACGGTATCTCTGGACTGGGTAATTTAAGATACAATGTATTTTGATCTGATAATGAAACATGTAAATTGATTTGTGCTTTATGTAAAAAAAATGCATTTGACCATTTTATTTTTAAAACTTCTTTAAAATAAGTTGACTTTGAGCATATATTAGGTGAATATTAGATTAAATTTGGGAAGTCGTGTATATCCCCATTTGTTAGGTTAGAAATAAAAAAAATATCAGCTGGTTTTAAGAGTTGCAAATATTAACAAATTAAATTTATTTTTGATTTGTGTTCCTCAACAGTGTTTGCTAATTATATTTTTAAACCGAAAAGTGAAAAGTTTTTAATACGTGTAAATCCGAATTCACACAAACGACGTTTATAAATGGTCTGTTCAAGAGTTTAGTTACACTTTTCAAAATATTTCAGACACGTAAATAATATAGGTTATTAGTGCTAGCTCCACAAAGAAAATATCCACTGACATGCATAATATCTAATGTCATGGGCCACGCATGGACTGTCTTTTTTATAGGGATGCCCATGTGGCACATCAAAGATAAGATTGATTTAACCATTGAACTTTAGAATTGCAACAAATGTTAAATTCACTTGAATACATTAACCTGTTATCTTGTCGACTTTCATGACAGCTTATTTCCTAATGCTTGTAGAGTAAAATCTTGGTAGGCTTGCTTGCTCTGTTGGTATAAACATGAATTCAAGCTTTGTAAATAACATTGACATCTTCAAACTATGTAGAGGCACATTTTAATCTGTATATATTATATTTAAATTTGATTGGACATTATCCCAATTACAATTGTAAAATATACAAACAAAGCAATCAAGCTAACCAAAGTCTCGCTTTACATGCATTGGGAAATTAGCTGTAAAACCAACATACAGATAGCCGTTATATCCTGAGAAGAGATCACGATGAAATTTGAAAGTTAAACAAATCTTAGTTTTCATGGGAACGAATATTTTGTTTAAACGTTGTACATAGTGATCAGCTCATCAATGACGTAATTTTAAAAATAAGACAAGGTCGAAAATAGTTATAGACGTCTTATAGCAAATAAACTCATCATAGATACCAGGACTAAATTTTGTATATACGCCAGACATGCGTTTCGTCTACAAAAGACTCATCAGTGACGCTCGAATCCAAAAAAGTTAAAAAGGCCAAATAAAGTACGAAGTTGAAGAACATTGAGGACCAAAATTCCTAAAAGTTTTGCCAAATACAGCTAAGGTAATCTATGCCTGAGGTAGAAAAGCCTTAATATTTAAAATAATTTGTGAACAGTAAATTTATAAATATAACCATATCAATGACAATTCATGTCAGCACAAAAAGTGCTGACTACTGGGCTTGTGATACCCTCGGGGAAATCAAGAAAGTCTCCTCACTCAGCTTGTGGTTATGAGTTAGTGGTGGATAGAGTCACACCGTATTACAATTGACTTTTTCTCTGCGGTCACAAACGGCTCGTTGTCGAAATCAACACTATAGGGAGATACCATTAATTTTTTACAGGGTAGAGGTGGGGGAGTTGTGGCCAGGATGAAAAATGTTGTTCTGCATTTTTATTTCAATGTAATCTCAATGTAAATGTAGTCCTGCTTTTTTTTTACACTCTATTCTGTCCTGCCTTTCTTAGTTATTAATTTATCCTGACTTGTTTTTCATTAAGTCATCATGACTTTTCTTTTTGGCAAGATGGCCATACTGCCTTTTTTCTCTTAACTCCCGTCATGCTTTATTTCAATTTCTATACGCCAGACAAACTTCTTCGTGAATGTAACTTCATATTTCAAAAGGGATACGAAATGTCTTAATTGATAAGTTCTACATTGCATTTAAAACATCCATTGAAAGAATATTGTATACTAAGAAATCCTTGTCCGCTGTTGGAAGTTCTGTTTCGCCATTTTTCGTGCTTTTCATAAGACGATATTTCAGGGGTTTCGATTGTTAAACTCGTTAAATCAAATAACGAACATATTCCATCTCAACCTGAGAAAGAGTGGCTCATTTACATTTATCAATGGTTATCGTTTATAAGATGTTGTACTTTCAATGCTATTTATAAACGCCGATTAAAATTTTAAATGTTTGGTATACAAATTTTAAATTATTGATCTTAAAAATATTCAGTAGACAATGGGACATTATCTATTTATTACATTATAACAATTTTTATTCACAAAGGCTTATAATGATAAATGAAATCAATGTTTTGTTGTCAATATTACAATTTATGTATTGTTCTCTGGTGATGAGTCTTTGAGTTCTGACGAAAATTATAGGGTTTTATATCTAAGAATATGACGGATGAATTTATAGGTAGCTGTTTAATGTCCAGTGGCAACTATTAGATGTATCATTAGGAGGACATGTACAATGTTATAATAACATTAGATGTATGTTTCATTATAATACGTTATTCTAATTGGCTTCTCTGCAATCTTGCGTTATTCCTTAATCAATTTCAATACACAATAAAATGTATCATTCATGATGACAGGAGGTCCCACAATAGAGTGCACAAGTAAATAAAATAAAAACTTGATAAAACTGTATTGTGTCGTAAGTTTCATAATCGCTGTATCAAAGCAAGTGAATTAGTCTAAATGTCCGTACAATGTATATTTCTTTTCTTGACTTGTTTATTCTTAAATATAAGCGTTTTCTATTTTTGTCTGACAAGTCCACACATGGACTGGACTTTTCATTAGGCTAGAAAGTTCGCTATAGTGTTCCATCAATGTCTTAGTGCAGGTTCGAGAGCTTAGTGTACCAAAGCGGCCTAGGTGGTTTTTAGGCGTACCGGCAAGTCCCTGGCTCTCAATAGCACAACCGTCCTTTTGATGATCAATTTGTTAACTTGCTGGGACTATCATTCTAATAGCATAATAGTCCCCGTTAAATCAGAGCTCTACCGTTAAATAGTACTGTAATTGTTATTAATATTATTATTTTATTTTTAAGCTGTCTTAATTTGTAATTTAATTTAGTTATTTTTAAAAGTATAATATGGTGTCTTGTAAGTCATTTTTGGGCAGGATATTGTTTGTTTTAGAATAATTTTTATTGCAATTAACTTAAAAAAACTAAACTATGTGGACCGTATGTCATCGAATACATTTTACTTTATACAAGACAGCTGGTTGGATAAATATGATAGGTTGTTACGCCTACATTGATACTGATGTCCAATCGAATACCAGCAGACACCTGTCAGTAAAAAACAAATTGCAAGCGTGGCCGGATAAATTATAGATTTATTTGTTTATTCGATATTTGAAAAATAAGATAGCCGCTATTCGTTTACTCTTTTTCAGGTGAATTTCAATAACGTTTTTTTTTCTCACTTTCTTATTAAACAGAAAGGTATTTAAATATGAGCGTACAACATGTAACGGAATTTTACAAGCATTTTATATAGCGACTTTGATTTCCGGCACGTCCTATTTTCAATATTTCACAGACCTCTGAAAAAGTTAGATCATACAGGTTTCATCTACCATGTGCTTAAAAAACATTATCAAATTATGTTTGTAGATTGTAAAAGATTAAGAATATTTTTATATCTGTACTAAATAATCTGAAATAAAATAAAACATATTTCTCTCTGCCTGAATGCAATCGTAAGCAATTTTTTTTTTTTTTTTTTTTATCTATTTGCAAATGACGAAGAATTCTCTTTAAACTGTGAATTATTAAACAGACAGACTAACTTTAAGGACAAAATACTAGCGTGTACTACCATCCAAGGAAATGATTTTCTATAAAATTACTAATCTAAGTGGCCATCGATGTGTAATATTTGACACTGGACATTATTGTTGGAGCAATGCAATACATATAATGTATACTATCAATCAAAATTAAAGACTTTTGAATGTAACAATATGGTACAAATCCATTTGATTTACTGAATTTTTATATATTTCTTTTATTTAAATGAAAATGTTGTAAACTGCTCCCAGTTAATATAAATAAGAAGATGTGGTATGTGTGTCAATGAAACAACTCTCCATCATTCAAGTCACATGGTATAATTTAATAAGAGGTCAAAAGTACGACCTCAAGTACAACACGGAGCTTTGGCCCTCATCGAACAGCAAGCTATAACGGTCCCTAAAATGACTAGTGTAAAACAATTAACTTTTTGGTCAATTCCGAAATAGCAAGTAAGCGTCTCACTGTTTTTCAAAATGAGTAGTAACACTGGTGCTTCAAAAAATCTGATAGAAATATAAACCGTACATTAGATTTTATCAATCGTGTCTTAACTAACGTTGTTTGATATTTTTCTATGATATGATTTACTCTTGTATTTAGTTCGTGCTAAAAAAAAAAAAATGACGAAAAAAAAAAATTTTAAAAGAGTTATCGACATCGGTCTTTATATGTATATAATGGTCAATATAAACTGACAATTAAATTTTTAAAATATGCTAATATATATATAGTTGTTGAATTTATTTCAAAAAATATAAAATAATGTTTTAGTTGTAAATGTAATGATTTAACCCGGTTTAACCTCATACATCTTATATTAAAGATAAAACATGGAACTTTATTCATTATACGTCCAGTGACACGAATGGGTAATTATTTAGGTAGTTTATGATCATCCGTTTCGGTTGACTGCTTAAATAATCCGTTTATTGAAATGTAAATAACTTTCACCAAGCATCTGTCATCTGTGTAAAACTTTAAAATAAAAAGTAAATTATATACTTAAAATATACGTTTCTTGACCAAATATAGATAAGAACTATTAATCTACAATAGAAACAAAAAATGTTTAAGAACATCTTTGAGATATATTTAATACTGATCATTATATATTTAGAGGCGGAATGCATACATACAGGACTACTTTATGTCAGACTGCAAAGTTTGTATGACAAATTTTCCGGTTACAACAATTAATCTTTTCTCATATAACCAATGAAATGTTAAAGATTCTATCGGAAATAACTGAATTGTTTTTAAAGTTTGCATGCTTTATTTAATGAAATAGATATACAGTCATATTAAAAGATCACAAAAGAATATCATCCAAGATATAGAGATTATATTCATAAAGGGGGAGTAGCCCCTGATAAAAACAGATAAAGTGTCGCCCGTTTTATTCAAAATATTTTAAATCTTAACACAACTGAACACGATCTTACTGCAACTAAACAAGTTGTTTACCTTTGGTCTTATTTGATCTGAACGTGATCTAATCAAGTCTTATTTGAATGCTAGATGAATCTGTCTTGTTTATCTTGACACGACTGATCTGACTGAACACAATATATCTTAACAGAGTCTGAGTGTCCAAACAGGTCTTAACGTTTTTCTCTAGCGGTAAATTAAGTCGATTAAGACTTGATCAGACCAAAATGACCGTTTCAGACTTCAATCTGGCTACTAGTGTAACTAGCTAAGATTGGATTGTCAGTGGAAAAGTTGACATATACGTGATATATACAGTCTAAGTGGGTGCCTATTCGACATTTAAGATTTATGGGGCACGCGGACCAGACGTTAATAGGATATATCTGCATTTGTTTTCAATGAGTGAGGTTTTATGTATCATATACCATATAGCACTACACTTTAGAAAGGGTCTCATAAAACAAAAGTTGGTCCACATGTCTCTATGTGACGAGTCATTTTATTGTTATCGATTCGGTTAAGTACAATCATTTTGCATTTGTCATTGTATGCCTAGTGTCGAGATAAACAGATTCATTGTAAAGCAAAAACTTAAGTTTTATAATGCGCACTCCTTTCGTATATATCATTGTAGACACAATGTCATGGTTTAAATACTTACAGTTCAGCAAATAAGACGGTTTATTAGTATTTTATCATAATCAAGCTATTCGACCTGTCCTAAATCAGGAACCGGTTGTTCAATTGCTGTCGTGTGTTGATGTGGTTAATAAGTGTTTCCCGTAAATTGTTTTTTATTTTAAAGATTAGACTGTTGGTTTTCCGTTTTAGGGACCCTTCATAGCTTGCTATTCGATGTACGCCAAGGCTCCGTGTTAGAGCTGTACTGACCTATAATGGTTTACCTTTTTTAAATTGTATCTTGGACGAAGAGTTGTCTCATTGACACTGATGCCACATCTTCTTATATCTATCATAATATATTTCAGTTAACATTTATTGATACAAATATAATCGTTATGAATATATGTGTACATGTTCAATTATAGCACTCACTATCGTTTAGTTTTGCATCCTTGTAAAATGTATATGTTATTTGTTTCGCTCTACCTGTACTGATTTTGTGTCTTGGATCGATAGCATATACCTTTTTGTTATTCAATCATAAAAACTATATCGTCTATTGTAATGAATTGACTTCATACCTTCAAAATATGAAAGTTATGAAAACCTCACCTGTAAGAGCCCCTACATCATGAACATTTTCATAAGTTGGCAGATTTACTTGTTAAGTAAACACAAACTTAAGCAATACCATCTTAAGACCAAAGTGGGGGGTTATAAATGTAGTCTATACCAGCTTTGTTTGTTTTGCATTCGTTTATTTTAAAGAAAGTCCCAGCGGCATAATAATTTCTTTTGTTTTAAATTTTCGATAGTGTCTAACAAATCTTTTGTTATGTTAGTGAATTTGGTGTGGTAAATTCCAAAAAAAAAAACAAAATGGAAAACGAATAGTAGACAACTGCGATATTTTCAAAAAATAAAATAATGAAGATGTATAGATTATTGATACTGACGTTGTTTATCATCTAAACTATGTGTTCAAGTTTCCCTTTAAGCCCTTGTATGTCATGTATATATTTAACTTTTACAGTTTATCCATATTTCATTATATACTTATGACATGGAACGTTACTTACTCATCACGCCATATATATAATCAAATACACGATCTGTCTTTATTTATTAGTTATTATTGGCTTTAAACAATATTTCACTAACAGCAATTACTCTAATGCGGTTCTTTGTGTCTATTATTTTCATGATAGCTGGGTTATTTTTTACCTCATATCGATCTTCTGGGTTCAGTTTTTACAGTGAGTTTTTGTGTTGTGCTGTAAAACACCTGTGCCAAGTTAGGAGGATTTTGAGCGCTTACGAACTTGTCTAACCCACTGCATTATCTGTGTGTTTGTCACAAGTAAGGAGCCTATAGACCAGTGGTTGTCGTTGGTCGAAGATTTTTGTTTGTATTTGATTTCAGTGATTTATATATATATATATATATATATACTAAAAATTGAATTCTGTGTCCACACTAGTAGAAATATAAATAAAATTAAATTTCAAAATGCTCTAAAAGTCCTTTTATTCTGTACATTTTTCTCCAACCGGTTTCACATCCTTGTGATAATCATGGATGAATGTAACTAACGGTAACGTAACGTCACGATAATAAGTCTGTAACAATGCATTAAAGGGACGTAATCCTTACAAAAGTAACGTCTTATCTGTTTAGGCTTGGTTTGTACTTTTGTATAAACATATTTTCTTTATTAATTCTCATTTGTTCGGTGAATTGGTCGTCACATTGGTAAAATGGGAAAACATAGTATTTGGGTGATTTGGTACTAGCGCATAAATCCAGGTGTTCACTTACGTTAATCATCCTAATTTCTTTATGTCGGATTTGTTGACGGTGAACAGTAAATCTTTTCCGTACAGTGTTTCCTGTTTGTCCAATATAATCCTTTTTACACCCATTACATTTGATGACATACATTAAATTGCTCGATGCACACGTAAAAGAGTTTTTTAAAATAGTGAAAATCTCTCCTGATTTAAATACATATGACTGTCCTTCCATAATATTTTGACAAATACCGCAATTTGAACGTCCGCATTTTTAACAGAAGGAATTGTATCATCTTTGCTTAATTTCGCGCTGGTGAGTAATTTCTTCAAAGATTTTGACTGTCTTTTACTCTTAATAATTTTCTGTGTAGCAAGGGCTCTTTTCATTCTTTGATCTTTCATCAAAGTTGGAACATTTTGATATATTATGGTATACGCCTCTGTATTTCTTGGGTTATACGATGAGACGTATGGTAAAATTTGATTCGTATCAATTACTGTGTTTTTCGGTCTTCTTAGTTCTTGAATATGTATTGCCTTTGCACGTTTTATTCCATTATCAATCAAAGTTTTTGGATATCTAATAGTATTTCGTTAAGTTCTTCGAGTCTTTTATTTCACTAGCCCGAAATTAATCATCCATGATTATCACAAAGATGTGAAACCGGTTTGAGAAAAATGTAGAGAATAAAAGGACTTTTAGAGCATTTTGAAATTTAATTTTTTATATATATATATACTACAAATTGAATTCTGTGTCCACACTGGTAGAAATATAAATAAAATTAAATTTCAAAATGCTCTAAAAGTCCTTTTATTCTCTACATTTTTCTCCAACCGGTTTCACATCTTTGTGATGATCATGGAATATATATATATACTAGTCAACCAAAGAAACGATACAAAGGCAATGCATTTTCAAAATATAATTAAATTGGATACATTGTACCGAGGTAAATAATTGCCGTGTTGGTTTTAGGTTTATAGAGTGTTATTTTATTATCAAAACCATTGATATAAGGCAAAAAAGCAAAATGTTTGGTAAATTGTTGCTATTTAAAATATCGTACTTTTGAATATTTTTTGAAATATTTGAAAACTTAAACCTCATCTTCAAAATTAAGTGCCGCCTTTTGTCATCATTTTCTTAAAAAAAAAATTGGCCCCTGTGTTCAATGACTCGGTATGTTCCAACATTTCACTTTGGTCAAATTATTTTAATTATGTGCAATTGCTTTGTAAATCAATGTTTTTCATTGGATAATTTTACAGTTTTACCTAATTAAGAAATTCTATGGTTAATTTTAGTTGAAACTTGTGTATCGTTTCCTATGTTGGCTAGTATATTAGGCCCTTAGTTTTCCAAATGGAATTGTTTCATACTTTCGTGGCTAGGCCCTTGATAGCATAATCAATAAAGTGTTCTACTATGATTTTACTGAAACCTTAGACCTTTTCCAAAGGTTGCATTAGATATTTAAAGCTACGATTATGAAAATGTGTAGCTTCCGTATAAACACATAAAACCCCCGACATGGAAACTGTTAAACAAAACTTTGAACTCACCTGGGCGAAAGGCCGTCTGAGGTTTTCCGATTATTTTGTTTCCGTGTTATGTCGTCGTCCAATTTAAGTAGTTCGTTAAATGTTACAACTATCTTTTCTATGACACTACTCAAATTTAAAAACTTTGCCTCAATCATTATTTATCAAGGGATATAATGAAGTTTTTACGTATTATATGAAAATCGCTGACAATCCGACTGGGACATTTTGAGATTTACGAGCTATCTGTTTACATCAAAGATGACTTTTCTAAAGAGTTATTCCCCTGAAGTTTCAGACTAATATTCTTTACCTATTCTATTTTTGTTGAATATTTAGAATATATGTGTTAATTGTTTTTGTTTTTCGTTTATTATTATGTATATCTTTCTAAATTCTTACCAAATTCCTGCCTCGATTAATACGGACATCAGAAAGAATGAAATCAGATATTTTGTATCTGCATTGTCAATCAGTTGTGTGATTTTAAGATTTTTAAAATCTATGGCAAAATTCTGTTTAAACCTTTTTTGCAATAACATCGAATCTTTTATTTTTTTTAATTCAGTTTAGTTTAAACATATTTATTTATAGTGGATTTGGAAACATGTTTTGCAACTCTTAATAATCATCTCTAAAATTGAAAAGCATTTGTCAGTAAACATTAAATTAATTTCTTCATCAATAGCCAGTAGATGGATGTAAAAGTATTGACAGTACGCTTGGATTTTAATCAAGTGATTAATATTCCACAAGTTATTATTTAATAACCATTGATATCTAACCTTCACGAAAGTCTAAGAAAAACTAGCGAAAAGAATTGATAATAAACAGCATGCGGAAACTGAGACATTAACGTGATGTTGATGCTTGTCTAATTATCATATGTAATTCTATGTACATGAAATGTGAAAATTTTCGAGTGTGATAGTTCTTAATGAATATCCAATTCTTTTAATAAAATAATTATCTGAAATAAAATAAAGAAAACTTAACTTTAAAAAAGAACTGACGTGTAAAATATTTTATGGTCTCTATGAAACAATTAAATCAAATTTTTTTTTTTTTCATAGCAAATATCAAAAACAGATTTTTATTCAAATATTAATAGCGTTTCATTGTTATTCTTAAAATGATTGATATCTTGTATCAAATCACAGTCTTTATTTAAACTTATCCCTGTTCTGTTGATTTCGAAAATACTTTTTTTATTGAATTTACCGACCATTCATCAGTAAGCTAGATGCATTTTTTTTTTAAATTAATGAAATATCAAATTCTATGCAAAACCACGCATGTATTTGATTGAAACTTAGTTCTTTTATTAAAACCAAATCTATTAAAATCAACTTCCCATATATAGAATACCAAAGATTATACTGAACTCAATTTAGGAAATTTGTTGAATACAGAGTAAAGGTAAAAAGGGTGTCTTTCTTCATCTTGAACGTGTGTTGAAATACCAAAAACAGTCGTTCTAGATCTTTAATAAAATGTGCAATTCTCGAGAGTAGTAGGTAATTCATGTGTTAGAATTTTTAATTCAATATTGACAATGACATATAATATCATATTCATGTTTGTATTATACAAAAAAAACAGACAACTGTTGTTTGATTCTATATTTTTCAATTTTGTCACATTAGAAAAGGCAACTCAACTGTAAGGGCAGATAATTCATATAAAGTTACTTTTACAAAAGAATGTGTTAACAATTTACCTATGTTGTAATGTAGCAAGAAAACGAATCCCGTGACTTCATTTTTTTCTTTTTCTTTTCTAAAATCATTTTAATCTTCTCATATTTTCTCTCAAAGTTCTATGATGTAGTTTTCGATTTATGGCAGAAAATTAGGTTTCCATGCTTAATCTATACAAAATCTTGTTTTGCATAACCTGTAGCGTGAATATAAGCCCCATGACCCATTCTTTTTATTACCTTTTTTTTTTAGACAAGCATGAAATAAACTATATTTTGACAAATTATTAAAACATTATAAATTCAAACATAAACAGCAATAAATAAAGGAAAATGTAATATACCTCTGTTCAAAGGTCATAAGTCGATTGAGTAAAACCAATCCGGGTTAAAAACTGAAGCCGAGGGAAACAAATCAACTATAAGAGCAAAACAACGAAACAACAGACACCCAAAAGTGCAACAAAAAAACGAAAATACAACTTACATGGAAACGATTTTTTAGGAAACAACTGTTATACTCCTGACTTGGTACAGGAAATTAAAAAAAAAAAAAACAACTGCCAAACCTCCCGCTTTATGGCAATGTTAGATAAACCAAAAGAATGACAACATTACATAACAGATAACTGAATTTCAAAAAATAAATCGAAGATTACAAAAAAATTGAAAAAAAAAGCTGTTCCATGCAACAAAACAAGTTAATAAAAATTTGCTCTGTCAAAATATTAAATGAACTGTCATTATCATTCCAATGTGAAATGAAATCTGAATAATAAATTCAAAAGGTACCACTTCCAGAGATCAGCATACATTACTATTGGACTTTGATAAAGTTATTACCATCTAAAAACATTTGGTATTTCACAAGACCTTGATAAAAATCAAATTAAAGCTTGAGAAAAGAGTTGATAATAAACAGCAGGAGGAAACTGAGTTGAGATATTAAAATGTATCCATGCTTGTAAATTATCATATATAATACTAACTACGAGCATGACATTAAAAGGTTAAATCCCTCTATCGGTGATTTCAATATAAAATGTTAGAGTTTTTCAGGTGTGTGTTCCTGATTAATATCCACCAAAATCCTTGTGTATTTTCAGATTTTGTTTTATTCAAAATACTTATCTAAAATGAAATAAAAAAGGTCTATAAAATGAACTGACGTATAAATGACATATGGTCTCAAAGGCAAGTATAAAAGAATTATATATTCATTTTAATCTCAAACAAAGATTTCGATTTAAAAATTATTAGCGTTTCAAGGGAAGATTTGAGATGATTTATTTCTTATAAAGTTACCCTTTCAACAGATCCCATTCTTTATTTAAACTTATCCGTGTTCTGGGGAATACGAAAACAATTCATTATTCAAATTTGATTGATTTACTGATCAACACAGTGAGCAAGATACATTTTATTGAGAACCGTTCATTCATTTGAAATAAACTTGTTTTCTTTCATTGGATACAACATTTTTAGTAGAACCAAATTTATAAAAATAGACTTTCCGTATATAAAAGATGAAAGATTATTTCGAAATCAGTTCATCAAATTTTCTAAATACATAATTAATATATAAGATTAATGTCAAACAGAATTTACTACCGAAAATTCCCGAAAAAAAGTACACATCAATACCTGTCTATTCCTAGATTCCAACATTTCAGTTTTCCATGGAAAACACGTACATTAAATATACAAAGAAATGACCATTTACCTGTTAAACCGTGTATAACTGTGTTAAACTATTAAATCAATGATTTCGTACCTTTGCGTACATAAAGACTGAGTCAAGACTGGTCGAGTATTTGTCGGGACAATATTCAGACTATACCAAGATTACCAAGTACTAATTAGACTTATTAAGATATGTCGAGACCAATGTTGAGTACCGTAAAGTGTATTAAATAGTGTCAGATTATGTCCAGCCTTATAAAATAAAGCCTGTGCTCCACTAAATCTGTTGTTGTTTTTACAATCTGAGCAGTTTGAAGTGTAGAAAAAAATGTCAGCACAGAAAACTGAATTCAAAGAAATAAATCGTTGAACAGTGAAAAAGTTTGAAAAATCTGTTCAAATAAACCAAATGAATGTATTGAAATAATATCATCATCTGTAATTACCATTCAACAGTGATGTAAAATTCGCATTTATAGATAAAATAGTTATCAAAGATACCAGGCTTATAAATTCGAAACATCAGACGCGCGTTTCGTCTTCATTAATGACGTTCAGATCAAAATAGTTATAAAGCCACACAAATATAAACATGAAGATCATTGAGAAAGGCACCACCTCCAAGAATGAGTGTAAAATACTTTGATAATTTAACTATTAAAACACTTTTTCTTTTTTATCATCACAAAACCTTGATGAAATTGAAGAAACAGCATAGGGAAGATGAGATAACTATAATCCTGGTACCTTTGATATCAATTGGCTAATATTTAATTTAATAACGCAAAAATGGCTCTATCGGTGAGGTTTCATGGTGAGATATTTCGGATAGTGGCTTTAACTATAAATTGACATCTGTTACGAAGAGTATTTTAAGTTTTTATATTAAATATCCTATGGTCTCATAAACAATTCTATCACATTTCTATTTGCATACTTAATTATTTGACTGTTCCTATGGTATCGTTCGTCCCATTTTTAATCAAACTCACATAGTTGTTTTTAAAAGTGACATTAACGATTCAAGGTTATATTTTATTATTGATTAACCTTTAACTAATTGCATGAAATGAACTGCCGCTTTAAATGTCCTATGGTCTCATTAACAATCATATCCATATCCATACAACATCAAACACACATATTTTATTAAAATATCATTATAGTGTCTAGGTAACAATTGAGATCACCAAGTCCTTATCAAGTTAAGTTTATCTTAAAACAAATCAAAAACTTTTTTGAATATGTTTTGGTGACCTCGATCTCAATTGCTGTTTACCATTTGTTTGACAAAACGATCAATTAATCACAGTTAAAAAGTTAAAAAAAAGTAACTCAAAGTGAAGCCCATTAAAATGACCAATTAAAGTAAACGGTAATATATCCAATCTGTACTTCTATATCTAATTTTGACAAGCACAAATATCAAAATTATCATTTGCATTTGCATGTATCAAAATGGACGAAGTATGTGTTGCAATAATGAATTGATGAACGAACCCTGCAACTGTTCTACAAATGGAATTTATGCATATGAAACCTTTTTAAACATATATTCACTTAATTTTTAAACGAAGTTTTCTAAAAGATCTGTATAAAGAACAGTAAATAGACAATGTCACATGATGTCATCACAAATGCCTTTATTTAAAACCTGAACTCCAGACAGGCCTCGGGCCATTACATTGCAATGTAATGCATTATATTATAATAACTTTGTGATTCTTCCATTACAATTACAATTACAATTACATTTTTTCTCACATATAATGTATTACATTACAATTACTTTGCCTGTATAATGCATACATTACACATTACTTTTTCAATATTAAAACTAAAAACATTTCAAAAACAGATTTTTATAAAAAAAAATATTACCGGGGTATATGTACACATATATACAGTGTTAGTGCCATAGACTTCAAATACTGTCCATTGCACTTTATCATCATAAGTGTTTGAAATATGCTGTTATTAAGAGAACAGTGATCAGGTCTGTACACCTTTCCGGCAATACTAAAACGCCTTTCGACGGGGGCTAAAGTGGAGGAAATGGCTAACTACTTGATAGCTTTATTAGCAAAAGAAAGGTGCAATGAATATGACTTCAAGTATTCCAGTGGATTGATTGACATGATACAAATTTTCTTCACTTGGCTCAGACAAGTAAATGCAAACATCATGTACTGCACCAAACCTGTGTCTACTCTTGGATGGAGTAGTAGGCGTCATGAAACTGAAAAAGTCACTTTTAAGTTACTTCGGCGGTGAAAAAAAAAATTCATATAATTTGGTTTCTATCATTGATCACTTAATCATTAATACATCATAAAGGTATTTCGAAGGGATATAATAAATGTGCCATTAAAGGATTACCTTGTTAAATGCATAAGGGCTCTGTGAGGACAAACATAAGTTGAGAAGATTTGATTGCAATAAAAACATTTTGAATTAATTAGGTGAAATAACAACACAGACAGGACCCAAACCACAGTTAGGTGTTAAAATGTTGATTGACATATTCAATCTGTCATTGAAACACATGTCAGGTGTGTATAGAATAATGAAAGTTTCATCGTCATATTTTGTCCATTCATCTATATAGTTGTGTTTAATATTTTTTTAAAAGATTTTTCATAGACCACCAAACACCAACATATACAAATATCCAAAACTAAGATTAAGACTTGATGATTTTCACAATTTTATATCCTTACCTTAATATGTGTTTTAAAGTTTGATGCAATTTATTTAATACAGTAATTAACTATGACAATAATTTTATTCAATACTTTCTTTTGTTGTTGTTAATATTTTATATCTGTTTAACAATATCAATTTCATGTATGTTCAAATTTGTAATGAAAAGTAATGTACAGTAATGGAGGCATTACATTGATTTTTAACTAAAGAAATCATTACATTACATGTAATTGTAATGCAGAAAATGTACATTACAAATTACTTTGCATTATATAAAAAAATGTAATGTTACAATGCATTACAATTACAAATTACCATTACCCCAGGCCTGACTTCAGACGTCTGCAAAAAGGTCAAATCAAAATGGTAAATGGCTTAAAAAGTAGACGTGACGCCATCAATGAAGAGAAACGTTTATTCAATTATTTATTAGACACAAATTAATGAAACAGAATAAACACAATGACCAACAATGTCTTAAATGTATCGTTACCTAGATTAAGTGTAATGACTTTATGCATGTAACATTTAGCAGCTGAGTATAACATTTGATTTGTAATAATCAACTGAAAACTATATGTTCACTCACTTTTCATTTCATAGTTGTTTACTAAAAAAGTAAAGAACATCTAGAGTTCACTCTTAAAAACATTAGCTGAACGTTTTGAGTATAGACTTAGAGTGAGAGGAAATCGCGCTACTCGATGGAAACAAATCCAATGAATACATTAACAAGAGGCAAATCAATGTATTAAAAAAAACAAGAACTTGGAAAATCTCATGAACAGTTTAAGTCTCTTCCGCTATACAATGCTTATCCGTCATTAAATTAACTAGTATGTCACTACAGAGCTGAAACATCGATGAAATATCTAATTGTCATTTTAGTAAAAAATTCCTTATGATGACAACAAAACTTATGTAAGACATGTTCGATTTTATCCGTGCTTCCTCGTATTCTTTTGGGCAGTTTTATTTAAATAAGCAAACCCCTGTAATTGAAGTCTTCTTTTATTTTTGAAATGATATGTTATCTTTAGCTTCAAAATGATGAAATGACACTTGATTACGGGGTCTGGGTTTGGGACAGTGAAACAAACTACGTAATCTAATGACACGAAATTGTTTTGTTAAAACAATAATTTCTAAAATATTGGAATAAGTTTGATCTACGAACTCTTCATTTTCTTTTTAAGGATTGACGAATGTGATTTAAAATCATCCAATCAAAATTTCTGTTTAATATAAGAAATTAACACCTTCCATTACTGAGAACATTAATACAAATAAGAAGATTAGGAGTACATGTTCGTAAAGACGAAAAAATTTAAACAGGACATTTGTTTATTGCTGTTTATATATGATTGTAATTACTTAAGAACAAATAAAACTGTTTTTTTTTATTTGGGTTACTTATAAACCAATCAAGTACTAATAAATTTATCTTTAGCAAGTAAAATATCAGTATACAAGTCTCAGACGAATGAAAACTTCAATGCTGATCAAGGTGAATCAAAAACATTGTGAAGTATTTTGTGGTCAATTGAACAAATTAGTTTATTCATTAACATGGATTGTCAGTTAAATCGGAAATCTTGAGTTAAAATTCCATAGTTGCAACGAGTATTCTATTCTGATTTGGATTATTGAATATTGCCAGTTTTCCGATTAAATGTTATTGGTGCTGTTCAAATCCCGCACTGAATATAAACTGAAAACAATTATAAGTAGAGGTCACATCTAGTGGTAAAACACAAAATTTTAAACACCAACATAGAAAATAAAATAAACATCATGCTAACTGATATATAGTTGCATACTTCCTGTTGTCCGTCAATTTGCACATACCGCATCAAATTAAAGTGTTCTTTTTATCTAGAATAATTGTTTTATAAGTTTTTATTAAAATGTTTATCAGCAACAGTTAGCAAGGTACTTTCAAAACTCATAATTCGAAGAAAAACGGATGACTTCATGGCAAAAAAACGTAAGAAGAAAAAAAAAGATTAAGATTAAGAAACACAAAAACAAAGTTATTCTTGGTGATCCACAACACTAAGCTGTTTCTGATCCAGTAGAAGTCTCTACCATATCTTTCATGGTAAGACACATTGGGTAATGTATTTTGATGGTAATGTATTATTCCATAAAAAGGACTGTAACATTGCCACTAGGAACGACTTATCGTCTGAATAAACTTTACACCAAATGCAGAGTTTTAACTGAAACGTTGGAAAATTCAAATTCCGGCGATGACTGTGGAAACAAAACAACTAAGATGACGTACAAATTGATGTTCTCCTACTTTTATTTACCAGTGCTAAGAATATACTAATTTTAAATTTTCATATTCAATTATTTCGAAATCAGATAAAACCATAATTTGAGATAAACTTAATTAACAAAAAATTTCATCTCGATGCGGCATGGACTATTCGACGGAGGTAGGGAACGACAATCATAGTTGGTGATTTATTTTTTTTTTGTGACATGCGCACATCTTATGTTGTTTTTTTTTTTAAACTGGCGCTTTTACTTGATTATAAATGTAAGTCTCTATAGCTACATGTTTACCTGATTAACGTAAAAACAACACAATTAAAAAAAAAAAAAACAATAAGAGTAAAATTAACCAATTTTATTCTCACTAAACTGATAACTATAAACAGCAAATAACAAATGTTCTCTTCAAGGTTTTTCGTCTTTAAATGTAACTACAAGTGTTTCTGTTTTCGTATGCATATGTTTTGTGCAATATATTTTCGGTACTGCACTTTACATTTGTTCTTTGGCATATGTCTTTCTAACAGCAGACCAAACAAACTTCATTACAATATCATTTTAACGGGTGTCAGCGCTGAATACCCATAGCAGATTTAATTCGTAGCATTTGTACAACATTCCCTATAACGTTGATTGCATCTGAACTCATGTGTTTTTATTCAGTTGTAGTTGTTCTGTTATCCATATGTTTTGTAAACAGTTTCCGTATAGCTCCTTTCAACACCATCTTTACGATGTCTTACGTCTATTTGTACTATAATAAATTCTTGATCTGTAACCGGGATTTCATTTCCAACTCCCATATTTTGTTAGAGGCGTTCTTATATCTTCTTTTAACACTTGCTATTATCTCTATTTTCTCTTTGTAATCTACTCATTTCTTGATCTGTAATGCTCCAACAGCTTGATAATTTGACGAGACTCACGCATGAATCCATAGTGAAATACAGTCAGGCCACGTCCATCTCTGGATTTTAAACTTGCGCCATTGTCGAGTAAAAGTTGAACAATTTCTGCATTCGATGCTAAGCAAGCTTCCATTAGAGGAGTCAATCCAGAGGAAAATTTAAAGTTCACAGAAACACCTCCACCAATCAACAATCTTAATAACTTAGTTTTGTTTGTAAGAAGAGATTCGTACAATTTCAGTCGAATTACGCTAGATTCCTCTTTAACATGCCTTTTCATCATCTTATAGAATCCACAGTGTTATCAATAGAATGTAGAATATACTAAAATGTCTGCTATATATGCACGTCTAGCAGTTGAGGTGTTAATTTCTAGTTTTCAATAGAGATTTTCATTGGATGATTCTAGATTAAATCAAGCAATCCTTAAAGAAAAACGATTGAGGTGTTACAGCAAAAAATGTTCCTAAAGGCGTTCCTCAATGATAAATAAATTGTGAAGGGTTTAACAAGGTGTTATTTAAAATTAAGAGGACCCACACATAGTAAGAGACACGTAGATACACCAAGTTGCACTCATTTTGGATGTGCTTGATTTCGTAAGGTTTTTTTGCCTCTTATTCGATTAACGAAGTTTTGAACAAAGAGAAATTGCTGTTGTCTTCAACAACCAATAATATTAGTAGAGCGAATGATGAAGCAATCGAAAATAGACCAACTTCATCATTTAAAATTAAAAAAGGGAAACTGCAAGCCTTTGATACCGAATACGTTGAGAAATGTATATCCCATATGCAGGTGAAGTTTGTATATTGTTACCTAGGTGAGGGAAATTGATAATTCACCCAAAACTGGCATCGTCTCGTTTGTCACAGATTCTGGTATTGAGGTGATTGTGTATGTCAAATTTGAGATATAAGTCTAAAATGAGGCACAGGAAGCCGTGTCTGTTGTTTCTTTTTTTCTCTAGTTCTTTGGAATATATAAATGGAAGACAATCATAAAGGTTCGGATTGTTAATGGAAAAACATCATCAATATATTTGAAAGTTAAATTAAATAATCTGGCTTTCTTTATCTTCTTGTTTTTGATAGGTGTGCGAAGAAAATCCGATTCATACGATATATAAGAAGAGGTCGACAATAGGAGGTGCACAGTTCGTTCCCATGGGAATGTCAACAATTTGTTGAAACAGTCTACCTCCAAGTTCAACAAATATGCTGTCGATTATAAACTAACACATACTGACTAATTGTTACTTTGTGTAGCATGTTTAACCTTTTTTATTCAGTAAAAAAATGCCTTATGGTATCCCAAATTAATGAATTTATAGCGTATGATATCAGTTTTTACGTTAAAAGGCATTGTGGAGTATTTCTTTCAGGCGATTCAGGGATTGGGCATATTCTCTGAAAAAATTAGTGATTATAAACATTCACTTGAATTGACCAGTCACTTTCGAAAGTTTGGTAACTATTTCAGAATCTCCTTGATATGATGCCATGTTGCCATGTTTATAGAAAATACAAAGATTATTTCTGTCAATAAAATAATATTTAGAAACAGTATCAATTGTAAACTTGAAAATAAAATCACAACTATCACTCTAGCATTAAGCAGGCTGCCTCATATGGTCACTTATATAACGTAAGACACAAGGTGTATGAGTAATTGTAGCCGCTATATCAGTCTACACTTTTCGTATTATTTTTATTACATTCAGTTGAGTTTACTCCTTCACATTTGTACAACGTGTTCTGCGGTTTCACCTGCACCAATATGTTTCTGGGTGGTTATTATCATATGTCTATCCTTCTCTGATCATAAAAAAATGTATGCTTGTCTTATTGTCTTTACAGACAGATGTCAGAACTTAAAGAACTTGTGATTTTAATTACTAATTACACTTTTACATCAAGTATATAGATATCATTATTTGGTAAAAACGTTCAAAGTCAGATTTTCCTGTCTGAAATTCAAAAAAAACAATATACATTTCTATTATCAAGTTTTATGATAATATTGTTAAAAAAGTTAATAATTGTCATTTGAATATATTTTGTATTATAAAGTTATAGATTGACGTGGAAAAATTATTTCACTACTTTATTATCTATAATGAATACTGAAAATATCTTGGATATGGTAACATTGTCATATAAAGGGTAGAGGTTAACCTAATATTCATGCCTTATTTGAAATCACGCATGCCTTTCTTAACGAAAAACCGTGCAACAACATCAAATCAATTTTTCGGCATTTGATATGGAACCCAACATTTTGTTTTAACTGTGTTATTAGCTATCTAATGAAAGGACATGCTTTTTTTAATGAAATGGTTGTTTAGATTATGTTTCAAAAATAGATATTAAATCTGAAAAAAAAAGTATTCTTATCAGGTGTTTGTCTTTAAATTTTTACTTTGTTTTGAACAAAACAGAGCGAATGCGAGTGTTCAAGAACTTTAATGTGAGTTTGTAGAAACAACCAATAGTTAGAGGATTCTTATCAACTAATTCATATAGATATGTGAAGTCATGTCATTTGTCGACAACGATATGTAAAACTACATCTGTATTGTATTGAATTAGACTTTACACAGATTTGTACTTATTATGACCAACACAACGGCTGCTACATGTAGATTACATGGTTCCTTATCCTTCCAATCTGTTTTGTTGTGTTTGTTGTTGATAGTCTTGTTAAGTCATAGTATTTAATTTTCATAAATTGTTTTGTAGCTTTTAGTTTTTTCAGGGGATTTTTTGTCATGAGTTAGTCAATCTGTCAGCGGTTGAGGTCACAATATCGTCATCTTGTCCTTATAGGTAATCTGTTCCGATAACATGACGACAGTCATATAGTGTATTCTAGAACGGTTAGAACTGTTGCTTCAAAATAAACAGCTTTAAATACACTAAGTCTAACTTTAGTCTTACTTTGGCATTTTCTTGTTTCTTTTGCTCAGTTTTCCATGTTTTAATGTGAGATTTCCTTTCTACCATGCATGTGTTGAATATTTATGTCACTCGCTTTCTTGCAATACATCATATGTTCTGCTTTAAACACAAAATTTGATAGCGGCGCTGAGTTAAATATGCAAATTTATTAATCGCAGTGACATGCATCATTTTTGTGGATAGATAATGTGTATGGTGACTCTATTAGAGTAGAAACCACCCATCCTTCTATGGCACAAATCTTAGACTTGTGCCATAGAAGGATGGGCGGTTTCTACTCTAATACACTAAGTCTTACTTTAGTCTTACTTTAGCATTTTCTTGTTTCTTTTGCTCAGTTTTCCATGTTTTAATGTGAGATTTCCTTTCTACCATGCCTGTGTTGAATATTTATGTCACTCGCTTTCTTGCAATACATCATATTTTCTGCTTTAAACACAAAATTTGATAGCGGCGCTGAGTTAAATATGCAAATTTATTAATCGCAGTAACAGGCATCATTTTTGTGGATTGATAATGTGTATTGTGACTCTATTAGAGTAGAAACCGCCCATCCTTCTATGACACAAGTCTTTGGTTTTTTTTTCTTTTTTTTATGTGTATTTTTTTAATTTAAAGCAATGTTTTTGAAATAATGACATGGTAACTGGTTGTTCATCTTAATGTTGGGCATGTCGGCAATCGTCCTCTGCGATTGAAAGTTTCTATTCTCCCATTTGATGTTTAGTAACTTTTTGTTATTAATGCTAATGATGAAAGATGCTGTTCCCATAGATATTCTCATACATATACGGGGGTTTACTTTTTTAATGTGTATTACTATCGTATAAATATAAGAAGATGTGGTATGATTGCAAATGAGTCTTATCGCTGCCAGAGACCAAAATAACGTCGAGTTTAACAGCCATCACTAGACGGCCTTCAATAAAGTAATGTGTTTTAACAGATCATACGATAAGACAGTTTCTAGTTGTTTGTTATGTATGCAGGTATTCTAATGACAAAGCCACGCACACCGTTGATATGAATAACATGATATCTAAAACATCCTGCGTGAGGGGATTCAATAGTTGCGCATATATTTATAATAGAACTCGTACTTAGATATCTGATACAAAGATCAGGTTAAAATCGTAATAATTAATCTCATCATAGATACCAGGATTAAATTTTGTATTTACGGCAGACGCCGGTTTCGTCTACAAAAGACTCATCAGTGACGTTCGAATTAAAATAAAAGTTAAAACGGCTACAAATAAAGTACAAAATTGAAAAGCATAGTTCCTCTCATATTTTTGGTCATTCCTTAAAAAAAAATGCTTTTCCCTACATATATAATATAAGATAAGATCTCTTGGGCTGAAATGTTCCAAGAGAGGGTAAAGACGAAGAGGTGATAACAACCAACCGCAAATTTATCAATCATCTTTTACAACAGTTTCAAGGTGTGAAAAGATTGGTGCGGGTGTTAAAGATTAAAATGATGTACGAGGGAGGCGAGAGATACAAGGACATATAAACTAGTGTCGGAAAGAATCTCACAATGCTACGAGCAAACATTAAAAATACCGACATATAAACAAAGGTAAACTAAACACAACAGAGAAACTAAAGACTGAATATTTCGAGACAATTTATTGTTCTTCTATATTCACGCCAAACCTTTCTTAAAATGTGTTTCTCGTTTCTCGTTTTTATATAGATTAGACCATTTGTTTTCTGTTTGAATGGTTTATAGATTAATGTTTCGCTGTGAGTCAAGGCTCCGTGTTGAAGGCCGTACATCGCCCTATAATGGTTTACTTTTATAAATTGTAATTTGGATGGAGAGTTGTCTCATAGGCACTTATACCACATCTTCGATATCTACAAAATAGACTTTCCTATTCACTATCTCCGATTTGTATTCTTCTTTCCCGAATTATTTGCAATTGATGCCATTGCACTACCCTTACTCCATGACATAAGTTAGTCCAAACGCATTTTCTGTATAGACCAATGTGTTTTCCTGTCTTCTATTTGTTCTCGCCTCCTTATTAAAATGTTCAATTACTTTTCTTCACTCCGTGTCAGACCTCGGGCAAAAGAGATAATACCAATGAAAAACAAGAAACTGTATGATAATTAATTCAACCTTACATTCTTGATAGCTAGATAATGTGCAGTATTATGAAAATAAAAAGTAAAGTAACAAAAACATGAAAACTATCGACAATTAAAAATGGAAAGTACCTTTACAAATTGCAAAACCAAAAGCTAAAACACTTCAATCAAATGGAAAACAACTGTATTATTCTTTATTTGGTACAGACATTTCCTTATGTAGAACATGGTGGAATAAACCTGGTTTTATGCTCGCTAAACATCTCACTGATGTCTAAACTAGACGATATTTCCCCATAGGCTACTGTAGTGTTAAAAAACTACAAACTTATAACGTTGCATATAAAACGGCATACTGTGAATCCATTTTTTTTCGTGGGTATTAATTTTAATCGATTGAGGAAACTTGCATTTCAATGGGTTTTTCATTTCGTGGTTTTGCTTCTGCCCTATATCGCCTTATTTACGACATTAACAACGCGCTCCATAGAGTTTGGTTTATGACGTCAATAAAACATACAGGTTATAAAGTTTCGCAAAAATTTAACGTCGTCCGCTCTTTACATGCTTAATTTAAAAATGGTGAATTTACAACAAATAATTCATTTTGAACATTTTTAGGAGTTGCAGTATATAACGGATAACATCCATTGTCTCGCTTTCTATTTGTTACTAGAACTGTAAGTGTACAAATTAGATTTATATTCGAAGCAATGTGTGCTATTTCTATATTCAAACCAAAACTTTTTTAAAGTTAACCAAACCTTTCTGAAAGTTTGCCAAAACTGAGGGGATGAAAAGGAGGTTCCTTATTCCCAATTTCCTATCCGCTATTTTCAATTTCTTATCTTCTTTCTAAAATTAGTTGTCTTACTGCTACTTTACTCACATCCCTCCTATAGACAAAAATGTCAAAATCGCATCTAGTTTATTCCGACTTGTACTATACTCTTCCCACTATCTTATTCCAATGATACCTTTACCTCACTCTTCCCGCTACCTTATTCCAATGATCCCTTACCTCACCCTTCACGCTACCTTATTCCAATGTTCCTTTACCTCACTCTTCCCGCTTTCTTATTCCAATGATCCCTGTCCCTTACTCTTCCCGCTACCTTATTCCAATGATCCCTTACCTCACTCTTCTCGCTACCTTATTCCAATGATCTCTTACCTTACTCTTCCCGATACCTTATTCCAATGATCCCTAACCGCATTCTTCCCGCTACCTTATTATAATGATCCCTATCTTACTCTTCATCTTCTCGAACAAGGAATAAGAGTTGATATCAAACAAAATGAAAACACTGTGCAATAATTGATTGAACTTTAAATTCTTGATAACCAAATAATATGTTGTATTTTTAAAATGACATAGCTAACATGAAAGTATTTGTAATTGTTCTAAATATTTGAAGAAAAAAAACAAAAGATCTGGGTGTTTTTTTCTCTCGATTTGTAAGGATGTCAATTTAATTGTTTGTTCAATTTTCATATTATTCAATATCTAATTAAAAATAAGTAAATGGATGTAGCAATATAGTAAAAAAAATATACGTCTACAAAATAAAAACAGAATAGAAAAAAAAATTGAAATATATTCTTATTGTCGATTTTGGATGTTCTTTTGATATTTTTGGCCTATATTCATTGTTGATAGATATAAAACAAAAAACAAAATATAAATATATCAATAAGAACTAACAGAGCACCAAGAAAGGATCGTCTGTTATTGAAATGAAATGTTCAAGGTCCTTAATTACAAGTCCTCTAAGTACCCAACAATTATCACAATAAACAGTGTTATTATTAATTAAAGTTTGGTCTGTGGTGTAAAAACCACAAAGATCATATGGCAACCCAAGTTGCTGACATATTCACATTATTCGGACTGCTATATATGACATGATAATAATTGTTTCACATCACAAATATAACTACAATTTAGTCATTTCAACATGTCTATAGAATATGTTATCTTTTTCGACTATTGACTTGGATACACACTTACATGATTCATAACAAAAGGGTTTTATTTTTTTAATTATTTATTAATTAACTTGTCTGTATTCCTGAGTTTGCATGGAATATACCAAACGTACACAACAATCTATTGACCTGTCTGTATTCCTGAGTTTGCATGGAATAGACCAAACGTACACAACAATCTATTGACCTGTCTGTATTCCTGAGTTTGCATGGAATATACCAAACGTACACAACAATCTATTGACAAGTCTGTATTCCTGAGTTTGCATGGAATAGACCAAACTTACACATCAATCTATTGACCTGTCTGTATTCCTGAATTTGCATGGAATAGACCAAACGTACACATCAATCTATTGACCCGTCTGTATTCCTGAGTTTGCATGGAATAGACCAAACGTACACATCAATCTATTGACTTGTCTGTATTCCTGAGTTTGCATGGAATAGACCAAACGTACACATCAATCTATTGACTTGTCTGTATTCCTGAGTTTGCATGGAATTAGACCAAACGTACACATCAATCTATTGACTTGTCTGTATGCCTGAGTTTGCATGGAATAGACCAAACGTACACATCAATCTATTGACTTGTCTGTATTCCTGAGTTTGCATGGAATAGACCAAACGTACACATCAATCTATTGACTTGTCTGTATGCCTGAGTTTGCATGGAATAGACCAAACGTACACATCAATCTATTGACTTGTCTGTATTCCTGAGTTTGCATGGAATAGACCAAACGTACACATCAATCTATTGACTTGTCTGTATTCCTGAGTTTGCATGGAATAGACCAAACGTACACATCAATCTATTGACTTGTCTGTATTCCTGAGTTTGCATGGAATAGACCAAACGTACGCATCAATCTATTGACTTGTCTGTATTCCTGAGTTTGCATGGAATAGACCAAATGTACACATCAATCTATTGACTTGTCTGTATTCCTGAGTTTGCATGGAATAGACCAAACGTACACATCAATCTATTGACCTGTCTGTATTCCTGAGTTTGCATGCAATAGACCAAACGTACACATCAATCTATTGACCTGTCTGTATTCCTGAGTTTGCATGCAATAGACCAAACGTACACATCAATCTATTGACTTGTCTGTATTCCTGAGTTTGCATGGAATAGACCAAACGTACACATCAATCTATTGACTTGTCTGTATTCCTGAGTTTGCATGGAATATACCAAACGTACACATCAATCTATTGACTTGTCTGTATTCCTGAGTTTGCATGGATCTATCGCTAGAACAAACATAATGTCAGTGTACAACCAGCTATAAACAAACCTTCTTTTACAGGGAAGCATTGTACTACTGATCGTCTGGGGTAATATTTGACTAACAAGGTATTATTGAGAAAGCGATGGTATATTGCGAGACAAACATAAGCAGTAACAGTCCCTTTAAGTGTACAACTTTTATCATTTTGAAATAAATGTTGACAGACAATATAACCCTTTTTTTTCTTCTATCAAATACACCAACCTCGTAAGTTAGTACATAACGCTTCAGTCTTACCCTGTATACACGTTAGCTAAATTGAGTCATAAGTAAACTGTGGAAACGTTTATGACTTCACCTAAAGAGGCAACGTCTGTTAAGCATACATTTTGTAGAAAATACTATATTTCCGTTGACAATACTGTTCTTTTGAAAGAGTATTTCAGTAGAAGACAAAAAAAAACGGAGAAAAAGAAACCAATTTGCCATCAAAATTATAACGTTGGATAAAAACAGAATGACCAACTATAAGCAACACACAGAATTAAAAAAAAATCATTAAAAATGAACCAAAGACTGTGCAGCACGGAACCACAGGAAAATAACTTGGTGACCTCAGGTGCCCAAAGGGAATTTATAAAAAGGCACGACCAACTTGATGTGAGTTTTAAATCTTAATGTATTTTGAACTTCATATCAAAATGTCAGGCATGGAATGAATCATTATTTTCTTTTTGAAAAATATACAGTATAGTCTTTCAGGAACTACAAACTTGTTTATTTGAAAGGTGAAAAAATAATAATGTATCGCAGCTTTTATAGAAATGTATGCAATGCCACAGTTGTTGTTAATGATACTATGATGTTATATATTCAGAAGGTTTCAAAATATAAGTCAGGTTATGTATTTACATACAAATCTTTAAATTGAAAAAAGCATGGTTGAAAAATACTGTGTTGCAATTCAAATGATTTTTTTTATTAATATCATATTACAAACAACTGTCCGATAGTGATCTCCAAGAAGAACAATTTTAAACAATGATAACAATGTATGAGAAACATATTGGTCTGTTTCTTAGATAGGATAGAAAACTATGAAGTCTTATTTAAAGATGATTATCCAATAGATCCGTTACAGTCTTATTTTACTCCTTTAAATATGCATTCCCTTAGTCAACAAATTGGAGATATGACTTAAGGGATATAGTTTATTTTTCAGTTTCCATTTGATAGAATTGGGTATTTATTCTTATTCTGAGATTCAAACTCTCACAATAAATTGCCATGTTCTACATTTTCTGAAAAATCTTTAATATAATCCGTATATTATATTACTTTTAGCTGCGAATTTACTTCTTTTCTACAGTCGTATCTAATGAGAGTTATTTCATATATACATTATTGTGCACACGGAGATACATAGGAATTCATTTTTGTCGACAATGCTGTTATTTTTGTAGGAGAACTTCAGAAATATTTTATTTTCACAGCATTTAGAAACAGATTAAAGATGACAAAGAAACCAAAAAACAGAAAACCTGTTATTATCCAGATCACCGGAAGGGTAAACAAAAACGACATCATGGCTGTGAGCATTTTTAATTGGTTCTGTTTTATTAATTCTGATTTGGTATGCGTGCTTATGAATCAACTCTTAATTCAACTCAACCTTTGTAAAAAGGCAACCATTATAGGTCAATGAACAGCTTCCAACACGGCGCCTTGGCTCACACCGAACAGATAACTGTTTCAGGCACAGGTGAATGAAGTTTAAAACCATTAAATTTACATGTTTAGTAGTTTTCTGTGGGTTTTTTTTAATAGCGATAAGACCAGCCAGTCAAATAGGGCGCAGGACATTTTAGCGAAAATTTTTGAACTACTAGGGAATAATTGAGCTCCAACATTAGAGCTCATTTTAGCGCCGGATTAGTCCGTTCACCTGTATTTTCGATAACCCATCTTAGTGAAAACTTACCTGGTTGAATACTACTCAGCTTTAGGCAGATGTTCATTTTATAAAGGAAACAAATAATGGTCCAGAGCCGTTCCATGACCATAATATATGTAACCATAATAATGACCAAAATAATTAGCAATGCTATAGTTGTCACCCACCTATTTACGTTTATCTTGATACTATTACTGTGGATTCATTTATTTTCGTGGGTACCAATTTTCGTGGTTTGAGAAAAACTTACATATTCGTGGATATTTCATTTCGTGATTTTGGCAAAGTCTACACCTATTCCGTATGAAAACTTATAATTCGTTGCACATTTGAATTCGTGGTTCTCCTGTTCCCACGAAATCCACGAAAATTGGTATCCAACGAATATTAATGAATCCACAGTATCAAATTGCAAACAACAACATATACACAAATTCGAAGTATAGACGAATTTGCATCAAAATCTAGACAAGATAAAGAGAAAGAACAGTACCTAATGCAATTCAACAGTATTGTACAGGGGGTATAGTCTTATGAAGGTAGGTCTCTGCGATTGTCAACTCTATGTTCGATATGTTTTATGTATGGAGACATGAAAGGCCAAACGATGGTGTAAGTGACTTTTTTTCTCTTTGGATCCGTGCCCAGTGGGGTCTACCATTGTCGTCCCTGTACAAGGGTCTTAGCCATGTTGACGCAAGTGGGGGATTATCAAAAGCACAGATAGTCATTATCCTATTGAAACCTGATTGACAGTGCCTGCCTGTTAGAGCACTATGAAGTCGACGGACCAATGTTCGAACACTAACACGACCACCTGGAGAAACAGTGTATATGTAAACGCGCAGATGCCCTTTAATTAAAAGTTGGCTGACTGCTTTATCGGAGTTTGATGTTTTTGGTCGTAATGAATATTCTTAGTGTATGTTAAAGACAATTCATACCACCAAACATAAATATATTTTTTTCGCAATAGTTTAACAAGTATTGACAGTTATATTTTGGTGGCGCTTAACTTTTGGCGGACTGTATATATTATAAAGGGTAACAAATATCTCGCTAAACTGGGCTTTCAAAATTTTAATTTTCGCTACAATGTGTTAAAAATCAGGCGCTAAAATGGGTTCTACTTTTGCGTTTTAATGTCCATTTTTTTGGCTCAAATGTCCTATCAGTGCACTGAGATGTCCTCCGCCGGTCAAATGTGTAAATTAAAAAATGTCAAGTTACACATTTCAAAAGATTTCAAAATGTAGACACAACATTAATTTTATTTTTTTATCATGGCGATAATACTTGCAAAGTAATGTGAAAAAGGAAAATTATCAACTGGGAATTATCAAAATGGTTCAAAAATGTCTGCTTAGAATGTTGGGTATTTTTCCAAATATAAGAATCGTCATAGTAAGGAAAAATGATTGACATGATTTTTGTACAACCATATTAACAAGTGAAAGAATGTATTCTGTGAAACGGATATTTAGAAAATGTCCAAGTTATTGATAGCTAATATTTGATATGTTACATATTCTGATTTAAAGAAATCAGCACCAGACAAGTTGAAAGAAAATGTTAAGGTATGCACAAAATCAAAATAAAGAAAGCTACTTGTGTACATGGAGTACTAGACAATGACCATCGAAATTACCAGTAACGTTCGATATTCTGTTGTAAGATCTTTTAAATCAATGTAAAGTAAGACAATATAATTAACAAATAAATAACATCGAGGGAATCAAATAACACCACAATTGCGAGGGTGCATCGACAGCATAGATATGACAAAGCAACGACAATTGTATTGATGAATCATGCGAAATAAATTTTTATCCCATACGACAAATAAAAACTGACTTTTGAATAACCTGTCCATCAAACGAAGGTTTTCCGAGAAAAGAAGGAAGGTACATAGACATTTAAAATAGAACATAACTACACACACCCAGAACATAGAGAGGACAGCAAAATACGTAAGGTTCGTCGGTTGTTGAATTCAAGATTTTAATAACAGGTTCATTAAGTAAACTTTTACTGCATTGACACCTAACACCTGCTTAATTGTTTATTTAAAATCTCATATGTTTGATTTGCGTAGGTCTATTTGTTAAAATACAGAGATACAACAATTATCATTATTAACAGTGTTAATGCCTCGGTGCCTCTGCTAGTGGATGTTTCGTTCCCGAGGGTATCACCAGTCCAGTAGTCAGCACTTCGGTGTTGACATGAATATCAATTATGTGGTCATTTTTATAAATTTTCTGTTTACAAAACTTTGAATTTGTCGAAAAACTAAGGATGTTCTTATCCCAGGCATAGATAACCGTAGCCGTATTGGGCACAACTTTTTGGAATTTTGGATCCTCAATGCTCTTCAACTTTGTATTTGTTTGGTTTTTTTGCTATTTTGACATCAGCGTCACTGATGAGTCTTGTGTAGACGAAACGCGCGTCTGGCGTACTAAGTTATAATCCTGGTACATTTGATAACTAATTATTATTCATCAAGGTTTGGTTTGAGATGCTAATACAGCGAGGGCCATACGACAACCTATAGTTGCTGATATATCTACAATATTCGAACTGGTACATGTATAAATGGTATTGCACTGATTGCTTTACATCACCAATAAAATTATACTTACCTAAGTATACCATGATTATGTCAAGTCGTATAGATAACATGAATTAGTGTTGATTCTTAAAAAGGGAAGCATGAGTCCAGACGCTTATCAGATGCATCTTTAACCTAAACTATTGTGTTGATGTATTTTTATTTAAGTCTTTTCTTAATTAGATTCGAGTGTCACTGATGAGCCTTATGTAGACGAAACGCGCATCTGGCGTATTAAATTATAATCTTGGTACCTTTGATAACTATAAGAAGTTTTGTAGGCTAGTTACGATCACCCCGTTATTATGTTAAATGATGCATCAATAAATTCACAATTCACAGTTAGATAAATAGAAATAAACAATAACACGTCTGCATTATAAAAGAGGGACGAGTAAGCAGATACTGCTCCACATGTGGCACCCGTCGTGTTGCTTATGTGATAACAAATCCGGTAAATAGTCTAATTCGGTAGGTCACATTCATGTATAAGGGAAGGGATTGTAGTTACGACGTAAGAAACATATCCGATATCATTGTGAAACGGTTATTCCATAACATTTCAACCAACTCGTGATGGCGTCCGTAAAATTTACGAAGGGATGATTTCAACTTCACCATTTGAAACTGTTGGTTTAATAGCTTCCTGTAAGCAGAAACCCTCTTTCAAGAAAATCATGGTAGGAAATGCAAGCACGGGAATATTGTATCAATTGGGAGATATATACCCCGTATGCAGTGCTGCTGGAATGTTGCTACTTAGAAATGGAAAGTTCACAATTGGAAAGCTGAAATCATCACTTATGTCGTAAAGTTTTGTTTTCAACCGACCCTCATTGTCAATTTCTAGATGTAAGTCAAGATATGAGGCCGACTTAACTGTATCTGTATTATGCATTATCTCTAGCTCGATGGGATAGATACGTTGCACATAGTTACCAAATTTTGAATTATTTAGTGAAAGAACATCATCTATATATCGGAAAGTAGAGTTAAAGGATATTGCTAAATTCTTATCTTTCTTTCTAAGAAATTCCTGCATGAAGTCAGCCTCATAATAATAAAGAAACAAGTCGGCAAGTAGAGGTGCACAGTTTGTTCCCATTGGATTACCGACAGTCTGTTGAAAAACACGTCCTTCAAACGTAACAAATATGTTGTCAATTAAGAAATCAAGCATCTTGATAATATCAGTTTCAGAGAATTTTTTGTTTGAATCAGAGTGATCCTTTACAAAGTAGGATTTATCCCTCCCTATTTTTTTGGCCATTTTTTTTTTTTATGAAGCAAAGCAATACCAACTCTTTAAAATTGTCTCTTAGTTTGGAATGCGGAATACTTGTGTAAAGAGTAGAAAAGTCAAATGTTTTAATACTGTTACAAGATGAAAGAGAGTTAGATGGTTATACCGTTGTTTGTAAGGACACTTATGTAGTTTAGGTATCCAATACAGTGATGGAAGATCCAGTTCTTCATTTTTGGTTGAAATTCCAAAGAAACACAGAACAGACCTATGATTATCCAGGATTTCCTCTTTGGTAAGTGTCGTGAGGGTATATGTTGAGTTTCCAAGTGAATTGTCATTACCTAATTCGTTTATCAAGCAGTTAATGTAATGAGTTTTACACACAAAAACGATGTTGTTTGGGGCTTTATCTGCGGGGATAACAACATATTTGTCATGGAGGTAGGATATGTGTTTTGCAACATTTGGGTCTTTAAAGATTGACGTAGCATGGGCATTGATAGACCCATTCAGTTTATTAATTCTGATTTGTATCAACGACCTCACTGCCTTAATCCATTCGGAAAGAGTGTCTACGTCTTCCTTCTCGCGCTTAGCCCATTGCCTGGCATAATCCTCAACTGAATCCTTTTAAAGTTGTATTTCCAATTGATGGATTAAGGCTCACGATATTTCGGACCTTTCGATAACACATTTCGTAAAGAAGTGTTATTAACAATGTTGAGGTCACCGGTAATACCGTGGCCAGCAGGATTATATGTGAATTGGGAACTAGCACAAGTGCAATCAGGAGGTTTAGACTTGAAGTCGTCAATATCGAGATCCTGCAAAACGTGTTTGTAATTGAAAATTTTAGTTGCAATAGGTTTAGTAAAGGTATAAGAAATGATTGGTACAGACTGGTCTTTGAAATAAGGAGGTACTTTCGATTGAACTAATTTATGATGAAGGATATTGCCTAAGTTGACGCCATCGAGACCTTTGTTGGCAAAGGAAAGATTAAGGAAAGATCTTTTCTCTTTTCCATCTTTGCCAATGCGGACTGGCTTGACAAGTCTGTGACTTGCAATAACCGAAATTATAGCTTCAAGTTTATATTGGTTTGAATGAGGGTTTGTAACAGTGGATTCCAAACATAAATTGAACAGAGAATGAAGTTTTGAAAGGGGTAATGAATAAAGTTGCATGCGAATGTGATGAATACCTAACGGCTTTTGTATAAATGGCAGCAATTCATTAATAGATATGTTACAGTAAATAGATGAAATTAGGAATTACATGTAATTACTAAACAATTCAGTAAATACTTGTAATTACTAGTCAATTTAGTAATTACATGTACTTACTGATTGGTTCAGTGATTACAGGTAATCACTGATTTTTCTTGTCATTTTTACAGCTATTTACTAACTTGATATTTTTGTTTTAATATTTTTGACATAATTCAAGAACCCTTATATTTTTGTCACTTTATAAATTTCAAACGTCCGACGCACTTTTCTGGATTAACTTCTTTAGGAATTCTTGATCACTTCAATATTTCTTAAAGAGAGACAAAATACAAAATAGGATTTTCATTGTATGTGAATGATTTTGAAATGGAATTTTTAAGCATTGGTAAATCCCCCTTTGCAGTACATGAATTGTCTTTATTCATGAATGCCGATGATATCATTGTTCTCGAATTCTGTAAAAGTTACTAGTATAAAAACGCCGACCCATTAGTGACCAGCACCTGTTTTTTACTCTTTGGTAGGGTTGTTGTCTCTTTGTCAGTTTTCACATTTCCCTTTTCATTTTTATTCGACACAATCACAACAGAGAAAGACACGCTATAAAATATCAATATCAAAGATACATATAACTAAAGACTTATGAAAATGAACCACACAGCAGTGTGTGGTTGACCCTAGGTGCTGCTGGTGGGTTAGCAGAACCTGCGCTACTGTAGCACCTCCTACCTACGAATTATAAACGCCACCATTGTCTACACAGGGAAATTTATTACATGTTCCAAGTCAGGAATATTACTGTTTGTTTTCTATTCATTTGATGTGTTTCAACTTTTGAATTTACCAGTTGACGGTAAAAGTTAGAGGACTTTACACACTAAATATCCATTAAGTTCGGTATTTTTATTCTTTTAATTACTTTTATGATAGGCTCCAAACTGAAACTGCCAAAAGAAATAACATCTCTCAAACAAAATAACACTACTAAAAACACAGGCACTTGTCTCAAAAATTGTTTTCCCTATATACATTAATGTTATATTAAGGTATTTATAGGAATTTTTTTTTTTCTGAGACAAGTGCCTGTGACTAAAAACTACATGAAAGTTATAATGTACTGACATGATAATGGGTGTTTTTTTTTATTCAAGAGTGTTTATAGATACAAGAAGATGTGGTATGAGTGCCAATGACAGAACTCTCCCTCAAAGCCACAATTTGTAAAAATAACCCATTCAGTGGCGGATCCAGGGGAAGGGTTCCAGGGGTTGGAAACCCCCTTTTTTGGACGATCAATGCATTTGAATGGGGATATATAGTTGGAATCCATCCCCTCTTTGTCCTGGGGTGTAGAACCCCCTTTTAAAATGGCTGGATACGCCCATGCCATTAAAGGTCAAAGTACGACCTTCAACACGGAGTATTGGCTCACAATGTTTTAACCAATTGCAGATATTTTAGGATATAAGTATAGATTACTTCTTAGATAGCTGCGATCCCTAAACAGATTCTGGCAATTTTTAAGTTATTCTCCTTTTTGTTTTAAGATTTATCATCGTTCGTGTTAGTTTGTGCGTTTTGAAATAAAATTTGCTAGCTAAACAACTAAAGATCGCTTTGATGGAATTCAGTTAATTGACACAGTTTAATATATGTTTTAAAAAAGATCTTTGCATAGCAAATGCTCAGCATATGTTAAATAACGTATCACAGAAATTAAACATTTCCAAAAAAATCAAATAATTTTTTTTTTTTCAAATATAGTAATATATTTAGCAAGGGTACATTATGTTTGTGTGTATTTTTTTAAACTGATATCCTTAAATCACATAATAATGTGATTATAAGCATTATTTGCTTAAAGTATTACAAGAACAGAAGAATAAATGTCGTTGGCAAGGTTAGTAAATAGCTGTAAAAATTCGTTTTAAAATTAGTAATTACTGGTAATAACTGGGCAGTTTCAGGAATTACTTGTATTTACTAAGTGCATCAGGAATTACATGTAATCCCTACATTTTAGTGATTACATGTAATTCCTAATTTCACCTATTCACTGTAACAAATACATCATGCAGAGAAGGTGATGTATAATGACGATGACATGACTGCTTCTACGTCGAGGAGTCGAGTTGAAAATATTCATAACATTCAACGAGTTACACGAAGGACTAGATAGAATACCTATACCATCAATTTTGTCATTGCAACCATAAGGTGTCACAGTTCCCAATTGTCCAATCCAGTAGTCCTATTTTTGTCTACAGAGAGTCGTTGAAAGATTAGGATTGTCAGAGCTATGGTATATCTTTTCGATAATGCGAACTGTCATAAAAACGATGGAATGATCGGGCTGATTGAAATGCTGGTATAGAATGTCGTTAGCATTGAGGTTAATGTCTGATCTATGACCGCACATACGTTTGTTTAGCCTTCCTTTCGTTTCACCGACGTATTTCAATCCGCAAAGGTTGCACTCTAATCCAATAAAAGGCAACGGAATGTATCCGTCATTTATAAAATAAGGTTTATTCGAGCTTATGTCTATGTACATATATATATATATATATATTGACAATACTACACAAACAGGAAAAATTATATGAGTCTGAAAGATTGTGTAACAATACCGATAAATAGATGGAAAACAAAACACTAAAAAGTGTTGAATATCATTGCACAAAGATGGAAAAACTGAACAGATGATATAAATTATACAATAATTGCAAATATTTCGGCTCAACAAATGGCCTTCTTCGGTGACAAAAGTTTTAACAATAATGAGATATAATGTATAAGGTGTAAACATAGATCACTAATAATACAGGTAAGTTTTGGTCGATTGATTTTAATCCAAAATCCTGAATATAATAATATAAACACTAGACTGTAAATTTAATTATTTCTTTCTATTGATTCCATCTGGATGGAGGACACCCAGTGTTTTTATCCAAAACCTCTCCCGATTTTCTCTTTGCCTATTTTGCCTTGTACAATCCTGTTCGATCACAAGGATCTTCATGTGATCAAAATCTTTCAGATTGTGATCTGGTAACCTGAAATGTTGGCTGACAGGAATATACGGTTTTTTTGTGAGGTCACTCCTGTGGCCATTGAGGCGTTTGTGAAATGGCTGCATAGATTCACCAACATATTGGAGACCACATCTAGGACACTCAAGAACGTAAATCACGTTTGAGCTTTTGCAGTTGACATTGCAAAAGATCTTGTATGTCTTTTCTGTGGTCTTACTGTGAAATGTTGATGAATGCTGCAATTGGTTGCAACATTTGCAGCGCTTATCCCTACAAGGCTGGCAATTACCTACAGTATGGTTAGGTTTGGAAAGGTCAGCACGGACAAGTATATTTCTCAGGCTGTTAGGTTGTTTGAAGGCAATCATGGGAGGCTCAGGAAAGGTTTTGGATAACTTGGAATGTTTCTCGATTGCCGTCCAATGATCACGAATGGTCTTGAAACTATTTCTCAGGCATGGATGGTAAGTGAGCACACATGGGATTCTTTTACTTTTCTTTTTTTCTTTGTAAGTTAGCAGACTGCTTCTGGGGATGGATTCCGCTTTTCGAAAACTATTTTTGATGTTTTTGTTTTTATATCCCCTTCTTTTCAAATGTCTTTTGAGCTGCCCCAGACGTTGTTTTGCGGTGTCTTCAGAGGAACAGATTCACCTTATTCTGAGAGCTTGGCTGTATGGAATGCTCTTCGTGCAGTGTGGAGGATGGCAACTTTCAGGCGACAAGTATTGATGAGTATCTGTAGGTTTAGAGTATATATCTGTGTTTATTATACCTACAGAGAGGGTGCTAGATGTATCAAGGAAGTTTATGGTGGAATTAGATGTTTCATGGGTGAATTTGATGGTAGGGTGTTGATTGTTAGCATTTGTTATAAAAGTTTGTAATTCTTGGTCTCCCTTGTCCCATTTCATGTCAACGTCATCAACGAATCGATACCAGGAAAGCGGTTTTTCGATGGAGCACTCCAGCAGTTGCTTTTCAACTTTACCCATGAATATATTGGCATAAGATGGAGCCATTTTTGTACCCATAGCAGTGCCATTCGTCTGTAAATAGTGTTCTCCTTGGAATGTGAAGTTGTCCTTTTTCAAGACCATAGTAAGCATTTCTACTAAGCAATCAGTAGGTGGAATTTTAAGAGATCGAGAGTCCCAAACTTCTCTACATGCTTCAATACCATCCGCATGGGGAATATTCGTATAGAGGGAGGTGACATCCATTGTGACAAGAGTAGTATTGGCAGGTAGAGGGTTTAAATCCTGCATTTTTAGTAGGTAATCTGTAGAATCTTTTATAAAAGATGGCAAGTTTTCTACATGTGGTCGAAGATAGTAATCAACGAATTCGGATATTTTTTCGGTGGGATGACCATTAGATGAGACAATTGGTCTTCCTGGGTTACCAGGTTTATGAATTTTAGGGAGCAGGTAGAATCGCCCAGGTTTAGAATCTTCAGGTTTTAAATATTTGAGAGTATCTATATCAATGATGTTATTGTCAGACATTTCCTTTAAACATTCTGTTATTTCCTCGCTCAATTGGAGGGTGGGGTCCGAAGTAAGTTTTTTTTATATATAAACAAGTCTAAATTGAAAACTACGTTCAAACCTATGATTGCGTTGGATAAAAACCGCAATTTTTATACGTGTGCATGTAAAACAAATTTCGTTGTAGAAGGGTCTAAATACTGCATAAACAACATTTTCCAAAAGACCAAAAAAGCGAAAAAGTATATTTAAACAAAACGCATTTGACTATATATATATATATATATAATGACCCTGCAATACAAATACAAATAATCAATACAAAGAAAGATAACTCTATTCATTCTAGGTGACAATACCTAAAATACAATGCTCAAATATTGCCTACTGGACAACTATGCTTTTCCATGTTATTGACTTACAAATCTATTTACAGTGAATGTTAACTATGAGAAATATTGTTCTCATCATAAATTACACATCTTAACATTTAACATATTGAATTTTACTAAATATTCTTCTGATAGTCATTCCATTCAAATTAATAACAACAACAGTACTAAATCATCAAGTAAAAATAGGAAGTAAATTTTGTAAAAGTTTTGATAAATCCGTCTTTCCTCAAAAGGCTGGCTTCCTTTATAAATATTGACCTTTATCATGATTGTAACTCGTTTGTTAGATTTGATTATAACATGCTATTTTGTTAATTACATATAAGGAATTTGGGATCCTCAATGCTCTTCAACCTTGTACTGGTTTGGCTTAATAAATATTTTGACATGAGCATCACTGATGAGTCTTATGTAGACGAAACGCGCGTCTGGCGTACTAAATTATAATCCTGATACTTTTGATAACTATTACATCACTGTTGATACTACCCCCTTGGAGCGACCTTCTGCAAGCATCAGAGTACAAATAAAAACAATTAGATACAATTGTTTGTTCTCTATAGAGTACTTGAATCGATGGAACAGCAACACACACATTTTATTCATGTTACCACATTTTGTGAATATTAATTGAAATGAGTGTTGGAACATCATCCACGACTCATTCCTTACTTTCTGCTTGAAATGAATTAAACGAGAAAAAGCTGACAAGAAATCTTTTGATTTGTTTTCTAATCTTTCATCGTTCATATGTATAAATAAACAAAATACAGTCAATAGTGAAAGGTTAGAAAAAAATTTTGTCCAACCAAATAGTCCTTGAACAATTCATGTAGTTGACGGTATGATCAAACTTTAATTTTGTAAGATTTTCTTGTTTTTAACCAGTATTTTAAAGAAAGGAAATGTGGCACGTGTGCCACTCAGACAACTATATATACTAATGTGAATTAAAGCAATAATAAAGCTCAATTAGTACGACACTCAATTACCAGATCAACCCTTATTGTTCAAAACTATAACAGGCTCCGACACATGACAAAATGTGAAATACCTCAGACAAGAATGTCAAAAGCCTGATGTACGATAATACAATGCCAATTCAACTCTTCAGGATGTAGTCAGATGACTAAATTTCATTCAATTAGCTGATCGATTGGCTTTTGAGTATCAGTTGTAACATTGACAAATATATTACATATCTTTATTAAAATTATGCATTATGAGATACGTTATTCATGATATATGTGGTGTTATACCATTACAGCTTACTGGTATATTGATACGTTGATAGCTATACTTTCCAGTATTTTAAAGTTTAAGTTAATATAAACCTCTTGTTTTGGGTACTTTACATTGATATTATAGACAACTTTGAAAAACACAAATAACAGTTTCTTTTCTTTGAATGACGTTGCTAACCTAAAAGTAATTAAAAAACGCGTACCTCAATAGAATACTAGTATTAAAAATGGTATGTCCCTTATCAAATGGCAAAATCAAATAATAAACGCACCAATAGCAACTTGTTAGGGTTAAATGTGTTTTATGAATATATTTCAATCTTAATCATCAATTTCTTCGTCGGTTAAAACCTTTAAGATTTTTTTCTCAGTACCGTTTCGTTTTATAAAGGGACGTAACAGTACTAACCGTGTATGAAATAAGCCCGTCTCCCTATAGCTACTACCTTATATGGTATATAAAGGGACGTAACACACACCACTACTAACCGTGTTTGAGATAAGTCCCGCCTCCCTACTAACCTAATATGAAATATGGAAATTCCACAAAAAGTGCCCAAACAAACGTTATCAATCAGCGGAACAAGTGAAAAACAACTGCCATATCCCTGACTTGGTATAGGTATTTTCTTCAGACAATGGGGGGAGTAAACTTTGTTTTATGGCAAGCTCAACTTCCAACTTGTATGACAGTTGTTGTAGGTCCGTTATGTTGACAAAATTTGATGAGCAACCCCAACAGACATGAAATGTTAATTACACAATAATTGTGATCCATCAGACTAAAATGTGTATACATACATTACAGACCTACAACACAAACGATTAAACAATTCAATCATACAAATAAATGAATCTCACAAAAACGCCAAAAAGATAGGTGTAAGTGATCATAGATTTATTCTTACGAGGAAGCTCCGAGCATGCTAGGAGGATGCTCGGAGCTTTTTGAGTAGGCTCTTCTCAGCAGTTTATGTGACAATAATTATCATGACCCATTAAGATGTCTGTTCAAATAAATACAAAACTATAAAATAGATGAGAAGTTGTACATTGCTTTGAAAGAAGTATCAAGTCTTCACAGAATGAAAATGTTTTTTAAATTATCATTCTTTTTCAATACACATGATACAAAAAAAATACAAATATAAAATGAAATATAAAAGTCATTAAAGACACAAACTATGGTTATTGATTTATAACCATACTAACAAAACATAGTACATTCAGTTTCATGCGAAAATGTTTTTTTTTATATTTCATTTAATTTGACAGTTGGAAATTAATCCTCCGTTTCATTGCAGAAAAGTTTTTTTGAGTCGTAAACATGTATCTTGGGTGTTTCAAAGCAATAAAAAAATTCTATTTTGTAAACAGGGAAAAAAGGGGGAGAGAATTTAATTGATCAACTTCTTGTGATGTTTACTTTCTTATAAACACTGAAAACGGATGTTGTATTTTTACTGTAGTACAGGACAGAATATAAAAAACTTTACTCATGCCAAGTATTTCTATTAAACCAACTTACATTAAACCTTTCTCTTAGCTGTTTGATAGATAAGAATATTTCGTTTACAAAAGTAAAGAGATGTGGTATGATTGTCAATGAGACAACTATTCACCAAAGTTCAAATGAAGTAGACGTAAGCAGTTATAGGCAACCGTGTGGCCTTCGACAATGAGAACATCCCATACCATATAGTCGACAATGATAGGTTTCCGACATGAAAAATATAAAACAATTCCTTGAGAAAACTAACGGCCTAATTTAGTACAAAACAAAAAACAAATATCACAGACATGAAACAATGACAACCACTGAACTACAGGCTCCTGACTTGGGACAGTATAAATAAGAAACTGTGATATGAGTGCCATTGAACTCTCCATCCAAGTCACAGTGTATAAAAAGTTAACAATTATAAGTTAAAGTACGGTCTTCAACACTTAGCCTTGGATCACACCGAACAACAAGCTATAAAGGGCCCCAAAACGACTAGTGTAAAATAATTGAAACAGGAAAACCAACGGTCTAATCTATATAAAAAACGAGAAATAAGAACACCTATGAACCACACCAACAAACGACAACCAATGGACAACAGGCTCCTGACTTTGGACAGATGCATATAAATGCAGCGGGTTTGAAGGTTCAACGCGACGACGGGACAAGTTGTTGGCTAGATAGCTATGAGAGAGGTTCGGGCAGAACACCTGATAACACAGCATCTCCTTCAAATGCTTTGAGTGTCTTAAGGAGTTAGAACCTAAGTTTCTTACTAATTTCTAGGCCTTTGGTGTTATAGTATTTTCCAAATACATGTATAAGAAAATTGTGGCAAAACAAGTTATTAGAGAAAAAATGTTGCGATTAAAATTAAAATAAAACTCAATGTATATAAAAATAAGGACTTTCAGTATGATTGCCAATGAGACAAATATCCATATAAGTTCAAATGAAGTGTGTGTAAACATTTATGGGCAACTGTACGGCCTTCAACAATAAAAAAAAAACCCCAATACCGTATGGTCGGCTATTAAAGGCGTCGACATGAAAAAAATGATACATTTCGATTAAGAAAAAAACGGCCTAATTTACGAAAGACAAAAAATGACAGACATGAACCAACGACAACCTCTGAACTACCGGCTCCTGAATTGTGATAGGCACATAAAGAATGTATCGGGATAAACATGTTTGTGGACGCTCAAACCTCCACTTACCTGGGACAGTGGTGTAACAGTACAAGATAAGAACAAACTATAAAAATCAGTTGAGAAAGGCTCAACTCATCAGATGGATACAAAGCAGAAAAAACATCTTACAAAAACACAAAGTGGATTTGGACGGGTACGTATACATCCGCACAACAAAAAGACACTTAAGTACAGATCTGAGAGTACTAGCAGTTACTGACAGCTAGTTCAAAGTCAATAACAACTAATAAAATAAACATGTATCTTAGACTACAATATCAATCAGTACACATCCAACATCAAATGGATTTAATGTAAAGACGTAATTGACTGTTAGAGAAACACATGACCTTGTGCAGTGCCAACTATATGTATCGACATATTGTAGTACCGTGAAAGTAAATATGTGTAATATTTAGTATGATTTTGATTTACCGTTAACAAAATCAATATTTATACCAATTAAAACAATATTCAAAGATATGATTACAGTGTTGAATAGGTAACCTTTTAGAATTAGTTATTTAAAGGATTGATAAGTTTACCCGGCTCGTATCTAAATTTCCGGGATCGGTTTACAACATCCCTGTAAAAGTAAGATGTGTTATTCTGTTTGACATAAGTTTTTTACAAGTGAAGACAAACTTTGTATCTATTGAAAAATTTGCTAGAGGTTTTAAGTAATTTGTAGTAACGAAATCCCTGACTGAATAACTTTCTTGTAATACATAGATTACGCTCATTGAAATCAAAAACGTCACTACAAACACGACCATAGCAAATGGGTTAGGATATATAAACACCGTAAGATGGCACCAAAGAAACATCACCGTCCACAAATAATCAGCCGTCCATTTGCTATGGCCTCTTTACTCTTTGCTTTGTCAGTCAACGCCAGAATTTGACCTTGAAATCGTCACGCTTCAGTGGCGGATCCAGAAATTTTCATAAGAGGGGGCCCACTGACTGACCTAAGGGAAGGCCCGCTCCAGTCACGCATCAGTGATTCCCTATATAAGCAACCAATTTTTTTCCAAAAAAGGGGGGGCCCGGGCCCCCTGCCCCCCCCCCCCCCCCCCCCCTAAATCCGCCTCTGCGCTTTACAATTTCTGCTTATTAGTAAACGATACAAGCAATGATTGCAATCGGCAACAAAAGATGTTAATTTTTTTAACATGTTTAACAATTTTGTGTCAAATATCTTAACTTAAACATAATTGTGTAAACTAGGTATTTCATAATTGTTATGGCGCATCTGTTTTAAAATAGTTTTAAGTTTCAACTTTAACTTTTCAACGATCTGCCGGAATAGAAAGCTGTTTTTGAAACAGACAAAACTCCTCCAAAAGTAAGAAAAACTTCCCATTAATTAATTAGAGTCCCTCAGAAAAGACTTCCTCTTGAACCTCTTGTTTACACTTTTACTCATTTATGGAGTTTCAGGGAGGAGTCTAATCACCCGTCACCAAGGCAGGATGTAATAAACTAATTTAAGACGAATTCCAGCCTAATAAATATACACAAATATTATCATCGGTACTCCGAAATCTACAAAATGAAGGGAACAATAAACATGTATTTCTTCTGTAAAGTAATTGTATAATATATTTAAATGTAATTAAAACTATTATTCTTATTAAATGTTCATTAATTAAATTGTAGATAAGACAAATTAAAATTTATCTATAAATAATTGTTGTTATAAAGAGGGAAAAATAATAAAAACCGGCCTAAGAATTATTGTTTTTTGAAACGCTATGAACTTGTAAAGTTTTTTGAATTTACTATAAAATTTAATTTCGTCTAAAACAAAGTCGATCATTTTTTTTTTATTTTCTGCAGCAAAAAATGAAGAAAAAAACACGATATAAATGTCATGCTTTCGAAGCGATTTTCTGAATTTACCTTTATCGGGAATGCTCAAATGTTTTGATTGGTCTCAAACGAGATTTGTACAATACCTTTCTTACATCCTTGCAGGAACGCTAGACCGGGTGCCACATTAGGATCAGGATCTGTTTTCTCTTCCGGAACACCCGAGATCACTCGGTTATTGTTTTTTACATGTAGCTGACTATATCGTGCTGTGTGTGTACTGTTGATCGTCTTTTCGTCGTTTTCGTTTTTTGTCATGACAATTCCAATTTGTTTTTTTACTTATAAGTTTGAATATCGCCTTTCTTCTTTACATGTCTTTCAGATCTTAGTGTAATGAGTAGACACAGAACTAAAGGATTTAACTTAGATTTGTATTAGTTGAATGTCTGTGTGGTATCATTTGCCTTGTATTGTTCTACAGGGCACTAGAACACTGAGTCAATAATTTGTCTTCATTATAAAATATAGCTTTTGTCAGTTTTGACTTGGATATTAATAGAGTACACCATGTATAACGACAAGAAGATGGAAACGATCAGTCTTCGGTTTGTACTTAATCGTAAAAATATAGCATTTTATTTGAGTTTGTCAACTTGAATCTAAGTTTTCATACAAAAAAAAAACTGTGTCTAAATGTATGTTTAAAAACTTAAAACCTAGTTGACAGTTTCTTCTCCGTTCTGCATAATGCTGTATATGTAGTATTGAAGCTATGAAGGGTTAGTTTTACCTTCCCGTATGCACCATATTATGTTTTGTCCGTGTGCCATGTGTTTCATAAGGGTCCGACTTTTGTTAACTGTTTGATGGTACTTCCTTATATGCGTGTTTAAAGTTTAACTTGTTTTGCTACTGGCATAATTTTATTATTCTAAAGTATATTCATAATGATTATATGTTGCCCTTAAAATGTTCAATTGAAGCAATTGAGCTAAATAGCAAATCATTTATTCTAATTCTACGCGTGCTTGACAATTTTTTCATACAGAAATTGTCAATATGGTATATCAACTAAAGAATATGTTAATCAAATGAAGATAGGTGTTGAAAAAGCCTAGTTAATCTGTTACTACGTAGAAAATTCTTAGAATAACAAATAATTCAATTTTTTTTTCTAAACAGTTGATTTATAAATATGACTTTATCAATTATAATTCATATCAAAAACACACACTACAAACAAGTAAAATGCAGACCAGTCCAGAATGGTCGAGTGAAAATCAGTACAGTAGAGTATTTTAGAATTTTTCTGGTTTGTAGTGACATAATTATTTCATTCGAACGTATATTCATGATGGTAGGATATGGCCATTGCAATATTAATTTGAAGAAACTGAGCTAATTTATAGATCATATAATTATATTTTGTTGTGTGATTTAAAACACTTAAATACTCAAAACGTGAAATTAAATGAAGAGACGTTTTTAACAAAGATATATATATTTTATATGTAATTCACCCATGTGCATATAATATAATGTTAGGAAATATTTGAACCAACCAATTTATCAGAAAAAATACACTGGTTATATAGCAGTTTGACAAACACTAACTTTGATCATAGAGAAGCTTCATATTCCCTTAACAACACAACGTAATTTAAATAAAAACGTTTAGTTGATTTTACAGAGTTATCTCCCTGTAGTGTTAGGTACCACCTTAAAACACAAACACTTATAGTGTGATGCGTCAGAATCGGATGATATTTAATCGTAAGTGAGTTTGTTTACATACCAGTGAAACAAAGAAAGTTTTGTAATCATTAACACGTTTTATGCAAAATATGTATATGCTGATTATATGAGGAGCACAACGGTTGCCATTAATAGAACAATAACTGCTTACAGGTACGGATCACTGCAGTTCATCCATAATTTGTTGGTGGGTTTGTGTAGATAAATCTTTATTATTTGTTGTGCACTTATCTTGTTCCTTCTTTGTCTTTTGGTCATGATAAAGTCTGTTTTCGTTCACATACAATTTTTGTTTGTCTCTTAGATTTTCCCTTCTTTCTTAAGTACAACTTCATACAGTGACTGTGTGCAACGCATATATAACATCTGATATAATTTTGTATATCAAATTCAACCTTATTCAACGTATAATTACCTTTTTCATTGGTAGATGTGATTTTTTTATATATATTCGAAGTATATTTTTAGCACACGGATGTATGTGAACACAATTTATTTCAAAACAATCAATTTTTCAAACGATGTGAAATAGTGATATTTCTTTAATAGTTATCCCACGAGGATAGATCACCACGATGGCCAAAGGGTGATCTAACACTAACACACCAAGTCCGAATGGGATAACTATTTTACATTCCAGCTGTTTTAGGGAGCTACCATTTGATTTTTATGGGGGGGGGGGGGGGGGGGGCTAGGATGAAAAATGTTGTCCTGCATTTCTTTTTAGCTGTAATCTCTGTCCTGCCTTTTTATTTTTCACTCTGTTCGGTCCTGCCTTTTTTTTTTTTAGTTTATCCTGACTTTTTTTTACCTAAATTGTCGTCCTGACTTTTTTTTTGCAAGTGTCCCATCCTGCCTTTTTTTTTACTCAAAACTCCTGTCCTGCCTATTTTTTTCAAATTTCATCCTAGCCCCCCATAAAAATCAAATGGTAGCTCCCTTAGATTAGACGAAAACCCAGTTACAATTCATAAAATCTAGTTTAGAACGCCACAAAATCATTATACTTTACTTTATATACTACTATATGACGTATACCTTGTATGACCCCCGAACACGATGAGCAGATATCAAACAATGTCAACTCGCCCCGCTGGCCAATCGGCCCACACTATATCGCCACTTTTAAAAAAAATCGCCCCACTTTTGTTTACTGACTCGCCCACTTTTGAAAAAGTGTAAAATCAAATTGAACAATCAGTCTGACAACTCACTTATTAACGAAAAGGGTTTAAACCCCTCTGCCAACTCGCCCCACTTATAAAAATATCTTGCTTCCTTTAAGTATGTTAAATTACTGATAGTTCGTATCCAGTCGTCCTGGTGTAGTGGTATGTGTAATGGCTTGATATGCTAAAGGTCTTGAGTTCGAATCCAAGCATAGACACTGGATTTTTTCTACGTGAATTTTGATAGATAATAGTCTTTTCCGTATAATTAGTATGGAAAGCCAACGGGGTCAAAATTTTTAATTCGTAACTTGTCAATTTGTTACTTGTAACTGTGTAATTTCTAAATTGTTAATTCGTAAATTGTTAATTTGTAACTTGTTACTGTGAAATTCATTATGCTTAATTCGTAAATTGTCAATTTGTAACTTGCACCTTTGTAGATTCAACATTTTTAATCGGTAAATTGTCAGTATGTTACTTGTAACTGTGCAATTTCATACGTAAATTGTAGATTTGTAACTCGTACCTTTGTATTAAAATTCCACATTCTTCATTTGTTAATTGTCAATTTGTAACTTGTAGATTTCAAAATTCTTTATTGGTAAATTGTCTTTTTGTATATTGATGTTTTGTAACTTGTAACATGTGACTTGTCGATTCGTGAATTGTCATGTCGAAGTGTTAAATGTCATCGTTGTATTATGCTAACGACAGATGGCGCTCGGGTTCTTCTTCTGTGTATAAGCCTCCTGTAAGTAGGAGCACCGCCATATGGAATATATACCAAAATCAATTATGTACAGCGCATACATATAAAAGATAACAAATAGATAAATACATTCATTTTGTTTGTTTTATATGGCATGTATAAAAGGGACTCGGTTTTATATTGAGGTAACCTCGTATAAACATGTTAGTTTACTGTATTGGTAACCAAACCTGCAATGAGGTGTGTCACTTCCTTAATAAGGTATATAGATGTGTCGCTGAAACGGGATTCCTTATCAACTTCGCAAATATATTACTGTCACTTGGCAAGAAATTTCTACTTAATATTTAACCGGGTCAAAACGAGACTAAAAACATGAAATATAAGACGGTGCTGGAAAAATACTAATATTGTTCTGTGCCCGCAAATTTTTTGACAACTATCATTCATTAATATTATAATCTCAATATTAGAATTTCAGAAAAGAATGTAATTATCTAATGATATGTTTTAATACAAGAAACAAATGGACGAACATTCTTTATTTAGTTGACTCCTGAGTAATGAAAATAAATCAGGAATCTGTTGAACGTTCAGTAGTTTGTTTATGTAATTTATACGTGTTTCTCGTTTCTTGTTTTTTTATATAGATTAGACTGTTGGTTTTCTTGTTTGAATGGTTTTATACTAGTAATTTTGGGGCCCTTTATAGCTTGTTGCTCGGTGTGAGCCAAGGCTCCGCGTTGAAGGCCGTATCTTGACCTATAATGGGTTACTTTTATAAATTGTTATTTGGATGGAGAGTTGTCTCATTGGCGCTCATACCACATCTTCCTATACCTATAAAAAATGTTTAATGATATCATATAAGTACTTTGCAAAACGAACTGAATGAAAAATTATTTTAAATGAGTCACTTAGTTGATGTATACTTTATATCAAAACTGTGTTGAATATGCACTTTTTTGTAATAAAATCTAAAGGAACCAGAAAACTAATCGAGGCCCTAAAATTTGAGATATGGCAACCGGAATGCTAGAAAACCGCATATATTTTAATGGTCAGGTCAATAATGGGATATCATATGGTCAATAGTACATGCAGTATGGGACCAGAACACATCTACAAACATCAATAAGCTTGAAAGAATACAGCGACAACCTGTGAGATTTATAACAGGAGAGTACAAATCCAGAGAAGTTGGTTGCGTCTCAAACATGCTCACAAAACTTAAACTACAAGACATACAGACAAGACGCTCAAGCCAGAAGCTAATATTTCTGTACGAGGTGGTCGCAGTGCTATAGAACCAGACAATCTTCCTATATCAATTAAAAAAAAAAACTCGTCCAAAAAGAACACTAAATAGCTGTCAAGGGCCCGATTTAACAATGATCAGTCAAGAAATGTTGTGAACAAACATGCAGATAAAAAACTACACGAGGTATTTTGAAATCTCAACGAGTAAAATACAACAATATTCTAAATCATTTTTCGTAAAAATAGTATTCGAATAGAACCACATTGAAGAAGCGTAATGCGTACACCGAGCGTTGACAGTCGTTCAGAAACTACTCTCGTGCATCGTCAATACATCGACGGCGCTCTCTCTACCGTTGTATTAAAGCCGGTATTTGTATCCACAACGTTCTCCTACAGATACAGATCTAAAATGATCATGGTACAAAATCGAAATATACTAGGAGGTGTCCCCTCTACATATTTTTAATGACCATGATCGTTAAACTATGAAACTGTTTATTTTTTACTACACGCGTCACCTACATAAATTTGAGAATGAAGATGGGGAATGTATCAAAGAGACAACAACCCGACCATAGAGCAGACAACAACCGAAGGCCACCAATGGGTCTTCAATGCAACGAGAAACTCCCGCACCCGTAGGAGTTCTTCAGCTGGCCCCTAAACAAATATGTATACTAGTTCAGTGATGTACCGGACGTCATACTGAACTCCCAATTATACACAAGAAACAAAAATTAAAAATCATACAAGACTAACAAAGGCCAGTGTTTTTTTTTCGAAATCTCAAACCCCCCTTCCTAATACTCCCACTTTTAAACAAATTGACGCCCTCTCCCTCTGACTTGTCAGAGAAAAGATCTTGCCATATCGCCATTTGCATGAAAGAGGCAATTATCTCTTATATGCTTACACTAATCATACCCCACGCAACGAAGTTGCGGAGGGTGTAATGTTTTGACCCGTCCGTCCGTACGTCAGCCCATAGGTCATGTTTCTTGTCATCGCAACTCCTCTTAAACCACACAACAGAATTTCATGATAATAAGGACATACTAAGTAGATTTGCATATCGACAAGAAATTGCAATTCAATGTTTTTTCTAGAAGTTACGCCCCTTTGAACTTATGTGCTTCGATATACCTCTGCAACAGTTTATCGTCGAAACTCCTCTGAAACCACACCACAGAATTTCATGAAACCTTGTAGATAATAAGGACATACTATGTAGATGTACATATCGACAGGAAATTATGATTCATTTTTTTTTCTTATACAACTTTTTTTTATCTTACAGTTATTTTATTTCTCCAGTGACAATGTGGGGACGTGGGGCCATGATATGTGCGCGCTCACTAAGGTTCTTTAATTTTATTTCTCCACGAAAATATTTGCACATTATTTGGGGTTTGGCCAAAGGAGTATGTATTTGGTCATTTTTAGAGCCTGGGATCCTGGCTGACTGCTCGACAAAAGAGCCAGGCGGAATACAACCTGCAATAGGATATTAGGATTATATTGTTACGAATTCATTGCAAATGATTTTTTATTTTATATTTGACATGCAAATTTTAAAAAAAATAGATATATTCATTAACATCGTGAATCATTTCAGTTAATTAACGATTGACAACATGTGAGATTTAGTACGGATGCTGGGCTATAAGGAGGTGTTGCACCAGGTGGGGTTCATATCGGGAGTACGGGGCATTAAGCAGCTTTTGAGATCGAGGGACCCGTGAATATTTTGGTCTGTTTGGTGGTACATTTTTATTGTAGGAAATCTGGTAGCGGCAATTTTTAAGCTTCTTGACCAGAAAAATTCAGTAGGCATATATATTAATACATAAAATTGAGAATGGAAATGAGGAATGTGTCAAAGAGACAACAACCCGACCATATAACCGACAACAGTAGAAGACGTAGAATAGAATATATATGTCAGCCCTTTCCTGTCAGAATAAAATGGTCCGATAATAGCATTTTATGATTAATAGAAATCGTTTATAACTAGTACCTGAGGTTTTCAGTAATAATGTAGTATTTTAAAGCCGACTATATGTTATTAGGTTTTGTCATTGATGAAGGCCGTAGGTTGCATATAGTTGCTTACATCGACTTTATTTGTACTTCGCGTTGGTGGATAGTTGTCTCATTGGCAATCATACGGTTTATTACCACATCTCCTTATTGTATATACCTGAATAATCCAGTCATAATATTCCTCTGACCAACGACTATTTTATTAACTCCGTAATTAGGAGAGCCTCAACTACTCGGTATTTTTTATATATAGTTTCCGTTCTCGAACGAAAGTCCACGTCAGTAAACAAAATAAAACTGGGATCCCGTAAACATGCAATTTTTGTTTTGCTTTTTTTAGACGCATTTGCTGTAATTAATGGATTAAAATTACTTATGTATATATTCCACATGGAGGTACTCCGACTTACAGGAGGATTATACACAGAAGAAGAACCCGAGCGCCATCTGTCGTCATAATGATCGTTAGCATAATACAACGATGACATTTAACACTTCGACATTTCACACATCGACAATTCACGAATCGACAAGTCACATGTTACAAGTTACAAAACATCAATATACAAAAAGACAATTTACCAATAAAGAAATTTGAAATCTACAAGTTACAAATTGACAATTAACAAATGAAAAATGTGGAATTTTAATACAAAGGTACAAGTTACAAATCGACAATTTACGAATGAAGCATTATGAAATGCACAGTTACAAGTTATACAAATTGACAATTTACGAATTAAGCATTATGAATTTCACAGTAACAAGTTACAAATTAACAATTTACGAATTGACAATTTAGAAATTACACAGTTACAAGTTACGAATTGACAAGTAACGAATTAAGAAATTTGGCCCCGTTGGCTTTCCATAAATAAGTTATAAGTTTTATATTGGATTTGATAACAAAGAAACTCAAACTGGGGACTTTTAGTACTGCATTAACGACTTAAACTTTGTTCATGTGTGTAGCATGAACATTTATTGATCCATATCTAAATAAAACACATCACAAACTTTTCCAATGGTATATTTATTGATATTTTGTTAGAGAACCATGATTACACGTATTATGAAGAAAAAAAAATTGACTACATGTATAACAGCAAGTCTTGTTGATAAGCATAATAAGAGAACTTAAGGCATCAACTGTCTTTGTATTTTCGTTTTTCATTCTCAGAACAGATGACCAAAAATAAATTGAAAATAAATGAACATGATGAATGAATGTATCCATTTTAGGGCAAGTTCAAGAACACCTTTTGTAGAACAAAGAGGTTATATCATAGCCACATTCTGTCGGTGGTTGATACATTGTTGACAGCTGGTCAACTCGTTCGTCTTTCCGTCCGTCCGTCCGGTCGATTATCATGTTTTATTTCTAATTTTTACCATCTATTACTGAACAGAATAAATCTATTTGTAGGCAGCTGCTCGACAATGATGAGCGTTAGCTTATGTGTACTTTTGTAGATCTCTCAGACACCTCCTATAGGTTACAATTCACCATTAGATTTTATGGGCGCAGCCATTTTATGAGCATAACATGGTATTCAGAATTAAGAGTATGGCTAATCCTGATTGGTCGATATGTGCACCCGTTATTTTTTATTATTAGAGACTTCGTGCACTCTGCTTTATACAAAAGGCAAAATAAAAATTATTCCGTAGCCCTAAAGTCACTGAGATGACTTTTCAACGCTAGGACAAGACACGTATTTTTAAGGGCAAAATTGATAGGCATGGGAGATAAGTACAAAATACGCTAAGAAAAGCAACGCGAAACTATATTTTTTGGACCAAAAAATACTGTCCTAATAACTTTTCTTTGATTCTAGCAAGGTTTCGTTAAGAAAATCAACTTTTTAAAGTCTGTATCTCGAAAAAGGCTACCATTGTCGCCTATGGGGAAATTAATTGTTTATTTCAATCTTTATGTTTGCCGATACTAAAAAGTTGTTAACATGTAGAATGAAACTAACATATTTCGTCACACATTTATCCACTGGTGCTTCCATGTTTGGTCATCAGCTCAAAGTTGATTAGCTGTAAAGTGGGAGCCTTTCCCGAATCAGATGTTTACTTACGATTTTGCTATACTTAGTATAACGAGTGGGATATTAATGAAAGTACTGCCCCTCCCCCTTTCCATCAATATCCTGAATTATCATCGAGCCTTATGGATTCTAATAAAACACAAGCACAAACGTGAATTTTCTACATTCTATTATTACTGGCTATCACTACTACTGATACTCAAGAACCAGTTGCCATTCAAAACGTCGATTGTTTTATTGTGTACTGCAAATTTTAGTTTGTAAATTGCCCCTGTGTACAGCAGATTTTTATTATACCCCCGCTTTAAAAAACGGGGGGTATACTGTTTTACCTCTGTCTGTCCGTCCATCAGTCCGTCCGTCCGTCCGTCAGTCAGTCCGTCCCATGAAACTTTCGTCACATTTTTCTCAGGAACTACACATCCACCCTTTCTGTAATTTGGTATCAACATTTATATATGTCAGCCATACCGTGTGATGCGTTTTCAGATTCATCACTTGACAACTTCCTGGTTACCGAACACTTGTCTGATTTTACACATGATAGCCAAGTTGAAAATTTTCGTCACATTTTTCTCAGGAACTACAATACAAGGATTTCTGAAATTTGGTTTCAGGATTTATATAAGTCAGCTGTACCGTGTGATGCGTTTTCAGATTCATCACTCGACAACTTCCTGTTTACCGAACACTTGTATGATTTTACACATGATAACCAAGTTGAAAATTTTCGTCACATTTTTCTCAGGAACTACAATACAAGGATTTCTGAAATTTGGTTTCAGGATTTATATGAGTCAGCTATACCGTGTGATGCGTTTTCAGATTCATCACTCGACAACTTCCTGTTTACCGAACACTTGTATGATTTTACACATGATAACCAAGTTAAAAATTTTCGTCACATTTTTCTCAGGAACTACAATACAAGGATTTCTGAAATTTGGTTTCAGGATTTTTATAAGTCAGCTATACCGTGTGATGCGTTTTCAGATTCATCACTCGACAACTTCCTGTTTACCGAACACTTGCATATTTTTACACTATTAATATTATCCACTTGCGGCGGGGGTATCATCAGTGAGCAGTAGCTCGCAGTTTCACTTGTTTTTAATGCCTATTGCATATGCAACAATAAAAGCTGGTAATATTGTATGTTTTTCCTATCGCTTTGGTAAGTTTTTCCCAAAAAGGAACAAGATTTAGACCTAATCAATGAATAAAAAAATGAATTTGAGTAAACGGTATACATTTATACTTCAAAGTGTATGTCAATATAATACCGCTAGTAAATATAACAATACAATACAAAAACATTGTCTGTTGAAGAAAGGAGAAAATAAAAACCTGAATAAGTTCCTACATTATTTCTGTAAAATTATGTCAAATACGCGAGATTATTTAGAAAAAGTAAACTTTAAGAAGTAAACTAAAGAAAAACTGAGTGTCTGCCAATAAGACAACTCTCAAAATGGCATGGAGGTTGACAGCTATTGTTTACTGTACGGCCTTCAACATTAAGCAAAACCCTCCTGCAAAGTAAGTTTACCTAAGATAAATTCAAAACAATAAATGAAAAAAACACATCTGATATACAGCAACAAACGAAAACCACTGAATTCAAGGCTCCTGCTTTGGGAGAGACACATAAACAATGTGACAGGATGAAACAGATTTGAAGGCGCCAATCCTTACCTAACCTTGGACAGTTTACTATAGCAAAAGCCTTGCTTTTATATTGAATACACTGTCAAAATTAGTTACAATATCAAAACAATACGTTAAATGTTCACCGTTCGACAAGCAAAACAACTCTTAAACTTGATTCATAGGAGTCTTTTCACAAACTGTGTTGTTTTGTACTTTCATGTAAAATACAAAAGTTTGCTCTTTGTAGCGATTGTGCGCATGTGCAAAGAAACATGAACAGTCTGGTTGTAACTATTAATTACACAATTTAACGTGGCAAAATTTTAAAACGTATAACCACTATTATAATAATTCATTATTTCAAGGTTTTAAAATACAAATCAGGGCAATAAAAATAATAAATGGCTATAAATGTAACGTAGTAACACATTTGAAGAAAAAAACGGATGAATTATTAAGGACGCTATTTGCATTATATTTGATTAATCTTGTTTATGAGTTATCTATAATTATGTTAAATATACCAGAATATAATCAAATATTTATTATCTGTTTATGTTCACATGCATATTGAAAATGTCAAACTGATAACTTTTGAAGGCAAATTATTTATTTTGCGCAATTTTAAACTATAAAACATTTGAATATTCTTGTCCATAATTTAGTTAAGCATAAAATAAATGACGTCATAAAGTTTTGTTACTTTTTCACCTGTCAAGGTTAAACACTGGCATGGTTAGTCAGTCTACATAATATGTAAATTGACTGAACATGCCACTAAAGTTTTCAGCCTTGAAGGGTGAAAACAGAAAAAAAAAAAATTATGACGCAATTTACAATTATGTCAGATGTTTCATTAAGTCAATGTTTATAAGCAAATGCAACCAAAACGAAAGAATCTAAATAATTTACGCGTCTTTGTAGAATGATAGAGCAACTATAGCTGGATTTATGTTATAAGACGAAAACCCGTAAACCTTTCAATGGATCTAAGTACTGCTACTGGTTTTCTTGTTTCAATTGTTTCAAATTTTTTCAGGCTGGAAATTTTACAGCTGACTCTACGGTTCTGAACTTGCTTTTCTTTGAAGGCCGTATAGTTGCTTAGATCTCCCTAATTTGGACTCCGGTAGACATTTGTTTAAAAGGGAATCACAACTCCTCTCTTTATTTGTTTAATATACTAAATAATCATGATAAAAACTGAATATTAAATGTGCTTTAACACTTCCAGTTTTCCTTTTGACCAAATAAAGCAACAACGTGATATTTCCTGCAACGTCAATTTCACGTCACGTCATTTCTCGTCACAATTTGTTCCCGTTGTGGGATGGGCAATAACAGGTTTTTAATTTTTTTTGTGTTAACATTTTCATAATTATAATGGAAGCAATTTTTATTTGCAGTACTACATATATCTGATCAATTTAAAAAAATATATCAATCTATTTTTGTATTGGACACGGCACGGTTAAAGGGCTCGGAAAGCCTCGCCTTTCCTTAGTTTCTAAATCGATATTAAGTTGTGCTAAATTTTTAACATGTATTATTTTCAAATATAACTGAACAGTATCACTTCGACAAGGAGAAAAATACGCTACAAGAGGAAGACATAAAGAGAAAAGAAAGTTTACTAAGATAACAAAGAATAAATTTATTGATATGCTTTTAACAATCTATATGTATTTGTTCTTTTAGTTATTTGTAGAATCATGATATCAATAGATACTAATGTACTGTAAACCAACATAGTCTATCGAAAAGAACATAACGTTTTTTTTTTTATCTATTTATCAACTTAGATGGCAAACAATATAGTGTTAAAAAAAGTTATCAAAGATATCTAGGCTTAGGATTTAGAGCAGCAACAAGTTGTTGACCTCAGATAAATGTTGCAGTTTTTCAATGGTCTCTTTTAGTTTTTCTGTTTTATAGATTAATCAAATATATCGACATCATTGATTTAAAACTATTTGGGGTTTAATTTTGTCTGATTAAGGCCAGAAAAATATTTCGTTCTCACGAAATTTGTAAAATATTATTTCTAGTCATTTTCTTAAACTCAGTTTCTACTTTTGTTCGTTTATGATTGTTGTCATTTTGTAATTTCCAACCTCTAATTTGAACTGTATTTATTTTTCCGATGAAAGGCATTTCAGTTAGTGTTGTCAATGATGTAAAAATCTTTATACGGTTCTTCAATGGTTAAAATTTTCCACTCTAATGATTTACCTATACCATTCAGCATTCACCTTTACACTTTACCATTCAGCATTCACCTTTACACTTTACCATTCAGCATTCACCTTTACACTTTACCATTCAGCATTCACCTTTACACTTTAGTATTCACAATGCACGATACACCATTACAACATAGAAAGCTAAATAACAAACATACAGAACTCCGACGAAACGTCTTAAGGTAAGGTTTGCGTTCACAGGGAGACAACTCGAATTCAAATCGTGGTATAACGCTGATTCACTCGAGCGTTTGAAATCAGCGAAATTTACCTTGTTAATGCAAACTTAATTTGCAAACATTCTACTAACACATCAAACGAACGGATAACAACTGTCATATTCCTGACTTGGTACATGCATTTTCTTATGTAGATGTAAATGATGGATTAAACTTGGATTCATAACCCATTCCTCATACACCATAACAATATATAACCTATTCCTTATAAACCATTAAACCATACACCATTCCCTTTATACCAATATATCATACATAATTCCCATTTTCTCTTTCATATTTGTATCATATACGATTCGAGCCTATTTAAAATAACGCTCATTGTAGTGAGTTTCAGAAAATGTAAATTTCGAAATATCTTAACATTGAGAATACAAACTTCAACTGAAAAACCATATAGCAATTATCGTACTAGATACCAAATTCCCTATTACACCATACAGTATTACCGATTACACCCTACACCATTACACCAAACACCATTGCTAATATACCGTTGTACCATTCCCCATACATAATTGCAAAATTCCCCATGCTTCTTTCCATTAAACTCATAACTATTCGAATCATTAAAAATTACACTCAATGTAATAAGTTCGAGGGAATTGCAAATTTAGAATATCTTAAAAATTATAAAACAATGTACAATTTGAAACCTAAACAGCATTCATCTTGCCAGATTCACAATTCCCCACTGCACCATACACAATTTCCCATTACAAAAACTAAATGTATTGAATCTGTTACAAAATGCTGACATGACATACATTGTAGGCGGAGTTTGGACGATTGACATTGATCAATTTTCATGTGGGTGCTGCACACTGCCTATAAAATAATTTTAAAGCCCTTCAGAAGTTTATAGTGTTTCTGTCAATCCAACTGTTGACAAGTAAACTATTTAACAATGTTAATATTGCAGCTTGGTGTTATCTTTGTATTGGGTATGTACACTTATTTTTAGAATAATTTTTATCTATAGCTTTATGCTGCATTGCAATCGTTTCGACAACAAAGTGATACATGGTTTAAATTGTCTAAGATAGTGGTTGCAGTGTTCTTCTTTAAATGTTAGACATATGTAAGAATACACAAATGATAAGTGGTAAACTCACGCAAAAAATAATGAAACCGTTTATATAAGGTAGTTCGCTTCTCAGTTTCAAAGTAATTTACTTTTCAAAACACTAGTTTATATTGATAAGGAATTAATAAAGGAATCCAAAGAGCAAAAAAAATATATAGGTCACCGTGCTTGTTCTTGAGATATGAGCCATTGAAATTTTGGCGGGAAAATATTCTCTCTTGACTTTTCATAGATTTATCATTGACAAGTTAAAGTTCTCAAAACCTGTTAAAAAGTAATTAAAATTTTATAAGACTTTTACAGATGGCTTATCATTATACATGTTAAAGAATTTCAAAAAGAAAAATGGGGGTCACCGGGCAAATTTTTTCAAGGCATTCAAATGGATAAAACCAGAGGATTCCCAAAATCTGACAAAAATTCCAAAACATGACAAGCCAGCTTCCATAATATGTATAACTATATTTCTAAAATAAAGAGTTAAAATCTGCCTGGCTTGACATAACAAATACGAATCAAATAATTCTAATTTATATATGACTAATATAGGACAAAAAGTTCATCATTCACATGTAGTTTCCAGATTCTTCTAACATATGTTTTCGTATACTTTTCAAATCATGCAATTGTTCTTCATACTTTGTCATCATCTGTTAGTTTATGCATAACTATAGTTTAGTGAATAAAATAATTTGTTATTACATCTGTATCTCCGCATACCACTGAAAGCCTATAGTCTTTGATCGTCTTTCAATTTTAAGCCAAACTAGGTATTATTGAAAGCGTCAAATTACAAATTCTCCGCTTTGCTAACATTTATAAAGTAACCTGAATGGAATATGTATTCTATGAATAAAAACTTCCTTTTGTATTTTTGTTTGTTTGTCGTTCAATAGTTACGAATAATGGCACATTGGGATAAACGTCAAACAAACAACCACTAGTACATTTTAAGCTGAAGCGATATCGATATCATTTCGATACAACAACATCTGAATAAAGTGCAATACAAAATGCTCTTGTTGAAAGTATCAGTTATGTTTCTAATGTTTTGCGGTTGGAAATCACATATTTTAGTATATTGTCAAATTTTAATGTTTTAATTGTTTTACTTAACAAAAGTTACTCGGGAAACCTTGCTACAAACAATGCTATGATATATGTTCTTGTTGGAACAAATATTCTGCGCAGTCTACGACGTTAAGCGGTAGCCCCAAGCCCGTGTCTAGTTTAAATAAGCTCGGACTAGTTAACATACACTGCCGATAGTCCGACCGGTCTAGTGCATATCTGTGTGCACTTTTTTAATCGTTACCGTAAGTTATATTAACGCAGAATGTCACCCAACGCCACCGATATTAATAAACTGATACTCTATTCCTTGCAAAAATTCCGTAAACCAGTTTAGACGGTCTCCCTAATAACCGATTGTTCAAAATAAAAAAAAGCGCGAAAACGGTCAGTACCACGTGTTTTGAAAATATCAAATTTTGGTAATTATTGATTGATTTATGTTGAATAGACTAAATAAAATATAATCATAACAGAAAATAAAAAAAACATTGAACATTTTTGCGTCGGAAGATATTAATTCGTAACTGCCCGCTTGACATCGTGTGTATTCAGTGGCGGATCCAGGGGGGGGGGGGGGGTTCCGGGGGTGCGCACCCCCCCTTTATTTTTGCCGATCAATGCATTTGTATCGGGACATATGTTTTGCACCCCCCCTTTGCCCTGGGTGCCCTGGGTTAGCACCCCCCCCTTTCGAAAATTCCTGCATCCGCCCCTGGTATTTTAGACGATTGGTTATTAGGACGACTTCAGTGACTGGTTACCGTTAATTTTATGAAGAAGTGGAACCAGTTTTGTTTTCACTTCGAAAGTGTACACATAATTTTGGTCCCAAACATCGTTTAATATACATGGCTTCACTGTCGGAAAGTACGAGACCATGAAAGGCACCCAAAAAGGCCGTCTCGCAAGTCCGACCAAGTTACGGAGGCTAAAAAAAAATACGAGGATAAACGGGTCCGAGAATTTAAAACTCATTGGACGAATGGTCGTCCCTGACCCTGGCTCCAGTACAAGAATCTAGTTATGTTTTGTAGCTTCTGTAAGCTGGTAAGGAGCAGGGAAAAGGAGGCAAATTTGTATCTGTATTTGTATTTGAACAGGAGTTGTTCAGCAAATTGAAAAATAATATGAAAAATTATGAAGAATAAAATTTTAACTTATTGACTTTTTTCTCCTTTTCTTGGTCTGCATCAGAAAAGATGATCTCTTTAACTTCCAAAGTCAAATTTGAATGAGAAATTAATTTAAACAAAATGTGATGGCAAGGGGTTTATATCTACATGTAATTATTTATTTTACATGTATGTCTTAAATTCAAAGAAAAGTCTTAAACAGTCTTGTCAACAGTTTTGAGAAGGTTTTTTTTTTAAGGAAAGTAGAATTTTTTATATTACATGGAGAAAAAACTCTATAATTTTGAAAAGTTATATACACTTCCAGATACAAAAATATAACCTCAGAATGCAGGATTTTACATCTAATATTCCAAAATTTTCAAGGGGGGGGGGGGCATGCCCCCAAACCCCCCTAACTGGTTCGGATCACTTCGTGATCCTCACCGGTGACACAGATTTTATTCGGTCCAGTACATATAAATTCGGGCTAGTAATTTTTTTTAACTAGCCCATAGGGCAAATAGTTTTTGGCACAGACTGTCTGCGTTATTCCGTCAAGAACATATATGGTTATTTTTCTTTTAGTGGAAATAATATTCCATGTTATTTCTTCAATTTTGGAAATAATATCATAAAGGAACTTCCATTCCATGACACACTCAGTATGGTGTCGTTGCACAGGTGTATACCAGCTGTTGAACAATCTGATCATAAACTGAACATATACTAATTTACTGCTATCAGATTGTCTGAATGTTACTGAATTTACCATGAAGTCTGAAAGTGAACTAATTGAATTTTACTTAATAACTAAATGTTCTGAGTTACAAGAGCTGTTCAGACAAAACTTGTCATTATAACATTGGTTAACTAGTCAACAACATAACGACAAATATAACGAAGTGCCCTTTAGAGATCAACATACATATTGGTATCTTTAGTTTTTGAATATATCACTAGTAACACATCCAAATATGTAACATGTATTTGATCTGAAAAGATCTTAACAATGATATATTAAGTCATTTTCAGTTTTATAAGCTTTCCAGACTTATCCATTACGGTAAATAGAGTACTGTTCAGACAATTCGCTTGGAGTCAATTAAAATCGGTTCAGTCTATGTTCAGAATGTTCAGTAGTTGTTTTGTACATGTACAAACCAACAGCATTATGAATTATCTGATGGTTTTAGAAGCTACTGATTAGTACGTACTAAATTTACCGCAGTCAATAAATTCGAAGATTTCCGGGAATTATTTTGTTTTAACTTTTCTAGATGATGTTCAGATCAGAAAGCCCGTTTAAAAAAATGTTTACTACAGTGTAAGTTTATATTATATACTAATATAAACTTACACTGTAGTAAACATTTTTTTAAACGGGCTTTCTGATCTGAACATCATCTAGAAAAGTTAAAACAAAATAATTCCCGGAAATCTTCAGATTTATTGACTGCGGTAAATTTAGTACGTACTAATCAGTAGCTTCTAAAACCATCAGATAATTCATAATGCTGTTGGTTTGTACATGTACAAAACAACTACTGAACATTCTGAACATAGACTGAACCGATTTTAATTGACTCCAAGCGAATTGTATATATATATATATATATATATATATATATATATATATATATATATATATATATATATATGTATATAATATATCTACAGCAGAATAATTCACATGTGTTTTAATTTACAGGCATATGTTTAGAAGGCCTTCAAAACGAAGGTACAGCCAAACAAGAAGCAGATGAATACCCTAGAAAAGCAAGACCAGCTGACAAACGACCTTGTCCTGATGAAATGCGTGATGATGGAACAAGTTGTTGGAAAGATTCATATGGAAGAGGTGCAGGTCGTGTTCCTGATAAAGAAAATTGCCCCTCCAATCAAAGAGACGATGGGACAAGTTGTTGGCTGGATAGCTATGGGAGAGGTGCGGGGCGATTGCCTGATAAAAAACCATGTCCATCTGGAATGCGAGATGACGGTACCAGTTGTTGGAGTGATGCCCATATATTTGGCAAGGGATGTTGTTGCACAATCTTCGGGTGCTGTAACAACTGTAAGAGTGGTTACCATGACGATGGATGCACGTGCAGAAAAACAGATGTAGGCATAAAGTTGACACTTTTCCAACGACAAGGGTGTAAATCGGATGAAGAGATGAATGGACGTCTTTGCTATCCCAAATGTAAAGAAGGATACCATGCAAGTGGATGCTGTATATGCACACCAAATGGTGGCCCAGGTATACAGAAAACTCTTGCACAAAGGCAAAGTTGTCGTAGTGACGAAGAAAGAGTCGCCGCACTGTGTTACCCAAAATGTAGAGATGGTTATAGACCTGTAGGGTGCTGTGTTTGCGAACCAAATGACGGACCTGGTATAAAGGTTACACTCCCTAAGCGACTGTATTGCAAGGATAATGAAATCAAACTAAATGGCGTTTGTTGGGAGACATGTCAAAGTGGTTACAGTGATAATGATAATGGAGGCGTCTGTAGGAAAAGTTAGAGATAACTATTGAGAACAAAACCTGAACTTGTCATTATAAACTATCTTCTTCTCTGTCTGATCATGTAATAAACTTTTTTGCAGTGTTATTTACTCTATTTATCTTATACACGGTTATCGTTATGAATAATTAGATATATTGGAAAATGTCATTGAGAAAGAAATAAAAGGGAATAATTACTTAAAGACACTTAGAGGGTAATGTACAATCTTAAAAACTACTTTGAAACAAAAATTTGATATGGAAGTTTGACTGCACCCGAGGAAAACCGAGATATATTACATCCTAATTTTTACGATGATATTGTTCAAAGAGCACGCAATTTTAGATACGATCCATGTAAACATAGTAATATTAAAATAAACTGTAATAAGATCTTTCAAAATTGTGTTTAATTGGTACAAACATTGGTTGTATTATTGGTAGATTAAAAGGCAACTAAATGTTGTATGGTCCTATATGGTGTCGATATGTTTTAGTGTTGCACAAAATCATGTCTTTCTCATTCTGTTTATGACGTATTAATACTAAATCCATTGGATGTGGGATGATTGAAATTTTCGTCCATGATGACATTTTCCATTTCGAGTCTTTTATAACTTGCTTGGATATACGGATTTAACTCAGTCTTTAAGGGTATACGATGACCTACAGGTTTTAACTTCTACGTAATTTTGACTCTGGGAGAAAGTTGTCTGATCGGTAAAATTGCCACATCTTGTGTAATATAGAAATAAGAAGATGTGGCATCAATACCGATAAAACAACTTGCCATCATGTGACCAAAAGCGTAAAAGTAAAAACTACTCTAGGTCACCGTACAGCCTTAAACTATAAACCAAAGCATAAAAAAAGGCTCCGAAATGATAAAATGGAAAACAATTCAAACAAGGAACCAACCTACCGGCCTGATTTATGTACAAAACACTAAACGTGAAACAAATATGATATACAGCAATAAACAACAACTACAGAATTGCAGGGTCCTGACTTGGGACCAGCACATACATAATGTGAATAAATACAAAGAAACAATAAGATATCTGTCATCATCACCAAATGCTCTTACAAAACCCAACATCAAAGAAAAAGATACCGATATGACACAAGAAAGTCACTGTCTGCATATTGAAACGTATATCATGTCACACAATATTTCACTTTTTAATCTAGATCAAGAAATATCAAGGTATTCCTTAAAAACTTGTTATTAACTAAATTCATCCGTTTGAACACCTACTTCGTCAACAAATGTCAATACTTGCGATACTATAAAGTTAAAGTTAAAGTTTTGACTATTTTGTTATATCTATCAGAATATCCCTGCTGTGAAATCTTTTTAGTAACGAATGTGTCTTGTTTAATTACATATTTACATATACATTTAAGACGTCACTTTTGAACATAAGAATTATACTATATAAAACATGTCAACGGAGATTTACCATCACGAAAAAGATAAATCAAAAATCAAAAAAGGAAACCATGTAATTAGGGAAATTCGATAATCAAGGAAAACATGAAGTCATTAGTCATTATTTATTCTTGATTAAGTATGAATGACTGTAGGTGGATAATTTGCATTGACTTAATTAAAAAATGGATCTTTTACAGAAAATATATCATCTTAGCAACCCTAGCCAAAGCTTAAAAATCTACCAAGTAGTGTATTGTACGGTCTTTAAATAGCCTTGATATAAATAATTAGTTGAGTTATTCTTGCCAAAGAGAGAATGTAAAAATGGACACATCCGTTTTTTTTTTTTTTGTACATATTCTTGACCATGTAAGTATTTGAACAATACACGTATGGTCATGATCATATGCGTATAATCGTATGGTCCAACCATACGTATATGCTCTGGCCATATGAGAACCATGTTTTGTTATTAACGGACCGGACCATATGAGTATTTAGACACTATACGTGTGTTTCGAATAATTCTAACTTTGCATGAACACACAGCTCATTCTCTGAACAAAAAACGACACAAGTTACTATCTGAATTCTTTTATCTTTACATATTGTCTGAATCTTGGTGTATCTGTTATCTTGCATTCACTAAGAGTCAACTCAAATCGTTTTTGAATTGCCGATATTCGTCCGTAAGTTAAACCACATGCGTTTGGGGCATGTAACTTTTTTTCTGTTTTTTTAGTTTTTTTTTTAAATTAATAAATATTTCAGAAACAAATTTTCTTCGTATTTCTTCTTATTTTCATTTAATTGGTGTGTTCTTGCTCCTATTCAAACGATCTTACAGTCATTGCAAGATTATATGTATAGGACCAAGAACACATGAACAAATTTACTAAAAAACAATAAGAAATTATAATTCAATGACCAAAAAGCCTGTGATATAAGCAATGTACTTATATTGTTTAAGAGTTCATTTGTGTATATTTTGAAGTTATTTTCCTACGTCGACGTATTGCGTTTTGGAAGGACATATCGATAATGACTATTAACAAATAATTTTACTATAATTCCTGCTTGTAAGTATTATTCACATTATTCAATTAACCATGTAACAATGACTACCATATAATTGTATAAGTCAAAATTTCATTACAAATCTAAATTCATTTGACACCTTTTCAACGTTTATCTTGGTCATTAACCGGAACAAACACGTGTGATCGGACCACAGAGTATATACGCAGATGGTCATGACCATACGCGTATGGTTCAATTACAACTTGGTCTGGAACATACACACATGTAGTTATAACTCTTATGTAATAATACATAATTGATATGAACATTAAAAAATTTGTAAGACATTTACTGAGAGCTGTTAAATGCTGAGTCCAACGGCTTATGTCAGCTTTAAACTGGGTTATCTTGTGAACGTGTACGGATACTTTATTCTATGACATCGTAGTGTTAAGGTGAGTTTAACAATAAGCCTTTTAAGTGAAAGGTCATCACTTCAGTGCACCCCGGAAACCAAGGACTGCGGATAGCAAAACTTGCAGATCACATACATGTTAAGTCAGTTAGGAACCTGATGTTCAGTGGTTATCTTTTGTTGATGTGGTTCATGAATGTTCTCGTTTCTCGTTTTTTATATAGATTAGACCGTTGGTTTTACCGTTTGAATGGTGTTACACTAGTCATTTGTTGGGTCCCTTTTAGCTTGCTGTTCGGTGTGAGCCAAGGCTCCGTGTTGAAGACTGTACGTTGACCTATAGTGGTTTATTTTTATAAATTATGACTTGGATAGAGAGTTGTCTCATTGGCACTCATACTACACCTTCTTAAATCTAGATAAGACATTTGTGATCGAAGACCGATCATTTATGTACCATTTATCATATTGAATTAAACAATGCATGCGCAAACATTGGATACTGGTGAAAACATAAAATTGCTTATGATGTTTTTAATAGTTCGTACTCCTTATATTTATTTGATTTTTAACGTATAAAAGAACATTTCCTTTTAACTTTATGATTAGTTTCTTCAGTAGCGTCATTACAAACTGCAACCACTTATAAAAGCCACTATTGTATGGAATATAATACATTGAATATGAAATAAAGATGTATATGCAAGATTGAGAATATAATCGTATTTAATTGAGATAGGTTGATTGAAATTTCTGTTAAAAATGACGCGAAATGTGTCCTTAAGAAATGAACTGAATTACCTGTAATGTCAACTTTTAGATGATGCACAATCGCATAGTGCTTAGTAACAGTGTAAGAATTACAAAATCATATCAAAGTTTCTGCATTACATTTAAAGATTTATTATTAAATTAGATGCTTGATAACGTTCAGGGCACAGGGCGACAATTCTAATTATGTGCGTTTTTTTGGAGTCAGATAAATGTTTTAGTATAATATATAAAATTCAAACAAATGTCTTTAAAAACGAAAATGTCTTTGCATTACTTGATGGTTTTTCTACTGTATTTTGCAAGTTTAACAGTATTCTACAAATGTTGTAAATTACTAACATTTCCAATATTCTTTGGTTTGAGTGTAAGTCATTTTTAATCTGTTTTCACCATACATTTTTCTTAAATTTTTAATCTTTGTAAATCATTTATTTAATAGAGAGAAACACGTAGAAATATATTCTACATGAATTGTTAAAACTTCAACTAGTTCTCATTTCTCAATACTCATTACTTAGAGATCTGAGAGTCCTTCAAAACAATAAATAACAGAAGAAGAGAAACTTCCCATTTTAGAATCAAACATGAATCACGAAGGCGTCGGATACATATGTATGTTAATGCGTAACGAATTATAATTCCATAAGAAAAATGTGTAATTTCCATTATTTGAATTATCAATGATCTATTTTGAAGAAATTAAATACAAATTTATTTGTTCATTATTTGAAAGAAAGAAAAAAACAAGCATTAGCATATTTTAACAAAAGGAAAATAAAAGGGTTGAAATGTTACACTACAACGAATGTTTTGTTCTAACATTTATATATGATTTTAATACTTTTATGGATGCATATCTGATTAAAGCACTTAGATAGACGGATGCATCTTTAACTTATGATATAATTATATATTCTTGGTATTTGTAAAAGATTTATTTATAGTTGCTTGACAAGTGTTTTATTTGGGTCGTATTGCGTTCTAGCATCAATTAAGGACAAGTTTTGTTTGTGCATAATTATACTTTTTTTCGTTAATGGTATTCATAAATGACTATGGTGGAGGGGAAGTTTTGATAGAATGATATGTTTGATAATAACTGCAAGGAATGATAGTATAAAACTAAATAAAAACTGCTTGACTGACAACTGACAACTAATTTCTAGTGAATGAAAAAAAAAAAATGTTCAACTTAAGGTTTTTGAATGTCCCTTTGTATATGCTGCGTTTGATTGTTTTTTTAAATACTTTTTTTCAAACCTGTTGACACTCAAAAATCAACCATGTGTATTTCTTGTATGTTTTACTACAGACATTCTCAATAAATCAAGTAAAAAAGTGTACTGAAGCTAGTTTTCAATTGAAAGTACTGTTCAAATGCTGGTTTATTCGATACAGTATACACGTTTTATGCCAAAAATAACCAGCAAATCTTTACATGTTGTTGCACGAACTGTGTTTTTTTCCACTCTTGGAAAACATATTGTTTGGTATTTGTCGATACTGGTACATGTATACATGTGCATCAAACATGAATATTCTGGACATTTAAACTAATTACACACTTTAAAGAGGAAAAATCTTCAAATGTTTAACAACTATAAGAATTCAGTCGTAAAGGTTTCTAAATGCTATTTATACAGATGCTTTTAGATTCTAATTATATCAAATATTAAAAAATATGATCAAATATTTATAACCTGTTTATAATCAAATACAGATGCAAACGCAAACGTCAAGCACATAATAAATGAAAAATAAATCAGTTATTTTGCACAGCTGTGCAAATTGAAAGTATAATAGTATGTTTTATACATGAAATATGGAACCTGACTGAACATGCATCGCCCTTCCCCCAGGCTTTGAAGGGAGACATAAAAATAAACAATGATGACGCAATTCACTATACGTCTTTTTTTAATCATATGTAAATATGGACAGATATAATCAAAAGTTTTATTCATTTAACGTACAAATGCAAAATAAAACAAAATCTAAATCTAAAAGCATTCCTTTTGCGCATCAATGTAGAACAATTTATAAAATTTAGGCGGATTTACATTCTTAAAGAAAGACTCGTGCATTTGTACAAGGGTCTGGAAGGGTATTACATAATAAAAAAAAAATAATGCACATAGAGCGTGTAGAGGGCAGTAAGTAGCAAAGAACAAATATTCGAAAATTGAAAAGAAAAACCATTAAGAATGGAGAATAGTTGGTTGCTTAACTATTCAAAAAAAAATAGAGAATAATGTTCAAATCAAATTTTGAAAAAAAGAAGTTTTCGAAAAATATACAGAAAAACGAAATACAGATCTATTATTAAATTATATGCTTAATAACGTTCATGGGACAGGACGATTGATTCTTTTTTTTGCACGTTTTTGGAGTCAGTTAAAAGTTGTAATATAATACATCAGATTTAAATAAATGTCTTTAATAACGAAAGTGTCTTTGCAGTATTGCCTTTGTATTCCTTATTTACATTTGTAACAGTATTCTACAAATGTTGTAAATTACATTTCAACCTTCTCTACGTTTGAGTGTTAGTTATTTTAAATCTATTGATCACAATACATTTTTCTTAAGTTTTCAATCTTTGTTAACCATTATTTAATAAGAGAAACAAGTAGAAATATAATCTACATTAATTCTAAAATACAACTAACGGAATCTATCCTTACTAGAGAGAATCATCACGTTACTGATATAGTTCGTCTCTCTTTGAGAATATCTTGAATAATATATTGCTATTTTATGGAATAATCTTAATCTGAGTACTCATTACTCATTACATTGATATCTGAGAGTACCTTAAAACAAGAAGTAAGCAAAGAAGAGAAACTTCCTATTTTAGAATCACACATGAATCATAAAGGTCGTCGGTTACAAATGCATGTTAATGCGTTACGATTTAGAATTCCGTAAGAAAAAACGTTAACAATTGGCTATTTTGAATAAATAAAAACAATTTCTTTTGTTCAATATTTCTCTTTTTATTCAAATATTTGAAAAAAAGATAAACCCGTATTAGAAAATGAAAGGAGTGCAATGAAAAATTACAACGAATGTGTTGTCCTAAAATTACTAACAGATTTCAATACTTTTTACGGATGCATGATTAAAGCACTTAGACGGATGAACCTTTAACTAATAATATAATTTTATAACCTTGGTATTTGTAATGCTTTATTTATAGTTGCTAATACTTGTCCTTGACAATTGCTTTACATGGTCGTATGGCGTTCTAGCATCAATTTATGACAAGTTTTGTGTGTGCATAATCATATTTTTTTAATTTACGGTTTTCACAAATGACTATAGCGAAAAAAGTAAAATAAAAAAAATACCGAATTCCGAGGAAAATACCAAACGGAAAGTCCCTGAGCAAATGGCAAACTCAAAAGCTCAAACACATCAAATGAATGGATAACAACTATCATATTCCTGACTTTGTACAGGCATTTTCTCATGTAGAAAATGGTGGATTAAACCTGGTTTTATAGCTAACTAAACCTCTCACTTGTATGAGAGTCGCATAAAATTCCATTACATTGACAACGATGGGTGAACAAAACAAACAGACATAATAGGGACAAATGTCAAAAATAGGTTGTACAGCAGTCAACATTGTGTTATAAGGGGAAGTTTTGATAGAAACTGGAAGGAATATTAGTACGACACTAAATAAAAACTGCATGACTGACATCTGACAAATATGTTTTATAATTTCTAATGAATGAAAGAAAAATGTTCAACTTAAAGATTTTGAATGTACCGTTGGTATAAGCCGCGTTCTTTTTTGTTTGTTTGTTAAATGCGTTTTTAATAATACCTGTTGACACTCAAAAAACAACCACGTGTATTTCTTGCATGTTTCACTACAGTCATTCTCAAGAAAACTATTTAACTAATGACACACTTTAATGATGAAAAATCGTCAAATGTATAACCACTTTAAGAGTTTAGTCTAAATGGTTTCTAAATGTTATTTATACAGATACTTATAGATTATAATTATATCAAATATTTATCAAATATGTCGTACCTATTTATGTTCAAATGCAGATGCAAACGTCTAGCACAAAATAAATGAAAAAAGAAATCATGCATTATGCACAGCTGTGCAAATTAAAAGTTAAAAAAAGTATGTTTTACACATAAAATATGAACACTGACTGAACATGCATCGTAGTTCTCAGCCTTTGGAGGTAGAAATTTTAAAAAATGATGACGTGATAACAATTTGTCATTGAGTCTAGACTATGATGTAAATATAGACAGATACAACCATTCATATAAAACAAAAAGAAATATTTAAATTTAAAACCAATCCTTTTGCGCATCAATTTAGCATAATATATTACATATAGCTGGATTTACATCTGGATGGGTATAACAGAAAAAAAAGTATTGGGCAAAGAGGGCAGATTAAGGGGGGAAATAGACAAAAATTGACAAAAACATAAAGAATGGAGAAAAGCTAGTTGCTTAACTATAAAAAAGAATATAGAGAATAATGGTCAAAATGAATTTAAAAAAAATAGAGAAATGTTCTAAAAATATAAAGAATAACGAAACAATGAACCCCTATCCTCTTGTATTTGATTTTGAAAGAATATTTCCAATTGAGATTTGTTTTTCCCGCAAACGGGAGACAACCCAATTTTATTTCTCATCATTCTCCAATTACCATTAAATAATATCTAAAAACGGTTCACTCGTGATTTTCCGGTTTTATCGGATAAATACACACCTTCAAACATTTAAGGCTGAACTTTAATTGATTGATGTAAAAATCACTAGAACAGATAATAAAACCGGGTGTTGTCAGATCCTGGTAGGCGAAGTTGGAACACAGGCTCTGTTTTAAATCAGATTGACGTGTTATAACATTAATATTATATTCCTATATTTCTTAGCAAAGTGCGAATTCCGAAGTATTCTTACAATTGACAGTTCTGAACATGTATGAACTATTTCCCGCTGAACGTTAAGCAACCAACTCTGCATACATGTATACAACTAAGACAATTGGTATTAATAGATTTTGACGACTGTGTGACAGATCAACCCATAAATTCATGCATTTAACCAAGCAATTCACGCAAATATTTAACATAATTTAATTCTCGGAAAGGTGTTACATCTTTGCATCGTCTGGTTATCACTATGACGTTTTTAAAGAGTAAATGAGACCAAACTGTAACTCTTAAGAAGAGACTTGCAACCATGTCGGAAAATCTATTGGGGAAAACCTTTTTTTAGTCAAAAACTATTGTTAAAACGCAAACACATAGTTTTTTTTTCAGGGGAAGGGGGATATTTTGGTTTTGCATTCGTTTTATAACTCGTCTAAACATCAACCCAACAATGTTAGATCTGTAAATTTGCTTTCGCAAATTTTTGGTTCTTCCCTCGCCAGGATTCGAACCCATATACTTCATGCCTAAAGTGGTTTTTGCATATGTGTAACGACCGTAAGAAAACAAGCCATATTTGCAAATCCGATCTGATAACCCCGTATCAGCCCAATGACGTCACTGTAGGGGCTGATATGGTTGTATCGGCCCTGGCAGAAAATCCATATCAGCTTCCGGTGTTGATCTTCTTTATTTTCGGAAGTATATGATAAAGAGATTAATACATGGCCTTTTCCATATCGGCCAAGGTATCATCCCTAGACCTATATCAGCACCTCGACTACGTCTCAGTTGATATGGGGGTCTCGGAATGATACCAAGGCCGATAAGGAAAAGGCAATGTATTCATCTCTATATATATTTTATGAATATACATATCTGTTTCGTTTTTCGGAAAATCCCTTCGTAAGTCTCAAATCTCCTTTTACGCGAATTTTTCGTTTGATAGGACTTTTAATTTTTACTTAACATACAAGTTTTGTACACATGTTACTACTGTGTTTACTCAAAAACCATTTATCATTTAAAACAGTCGTTGTGTTTACTCAAAAACAATTTTTCATTTAAAACAGTCGTTGTTATCGTGTATATGTTACCAGGCTGTTTTGGTCGTACATTAAAATAAACACCTCAGGATCAATGGACAAAAGCAATAAACCAACTACCAAACAACCTTGGATCCTGTAAGAACAATATAAAATTGAGATAGCTGCAAAGTTTGATGAAAATTCAAGGTGATTTGAAAATGATTGAAGGCATTTATATAGCTACGAGATACGATATAAACAAAAAATAGAACATGTTTGTTTTGTTCAATCATTAATGAAAGTTAAATAGTGAAATACTGTTTTGCTTTTAGCAGCCAGTTTGAATCAATTTTGTCAAAATAAGCTAAGAAACATCGCTGATGAATTGAATAATTCGACCTCATTGAATCCGTATTCATGTGACCTTCAGGGTAACCCCTAAGCTAGTGATGGGTAACGCATGAATAAGTCGTATTCAGTAATTAAAAAGAAAAGAATATAAACATTGAAAGTGAAACAAGGGCACATCATTTGATTGACTGATTCGATCGACATAAACTCATCTTCATACATTTAAAAACGATGATTAACATATATTTTTAACCTATGATTTGAAATCAAACAGACCTAGAAAATTCAATTGCACGAGTTCGCTATCTATTTATATCGGGTTATATGACCGTCGGCAGTCTTCGAAGGATATCTCGATGATTAATTATCTAGGCTCAAATACACACAAAATGCTCATGCATATTATTGACCCCATGTATTGTAAACTGTTTATTTTAGACTTTTTAAAATTTACATGTACGTTTTAGTATGTTATAAATCAAATATTGGAATTTGAGCAAAATCGGTAAACATTAATTTGACAGCTAATGCCCGTTTAAAGGTGACTATCTGCATTTATCAGAACTGAAAATTCTAGGTGTTTTTACCTTTTGTCGAGATTATGTCGAATCTTGTCAATTAAAATCTGTGCGCACAAAATATGGTCTTTTCAGACTCTGAGCAGTACAAATAAACAAATAACATTGGGAGGGTAACTGTAAACATATATATTGGTATCTTTTGTTCTTTTTGTTTTGTTTTTTAATAGTTGAGTTTTATAGAATTTGTTTCAAAATCTTCATACGTGTTTGATTTACAGGCATATGCTTGGAAGGTCTTCAAATCGAAAAATGCGATGATATAGCTAAAAGAAAAGAAAATCAAAGAAAACCTAGATCTGCTGATAAACGGCCTTGTCCCGCTGGCATGCGTGATTATGGTTGTTGGAAAGATTGATATGGAAGAGGTGCAGGTCGTGTTCCGGATAAAGAAAAGTGTCCTCTAACACACGTGGCGATTGGTTAAGCTGTTGGATACATATGTACGGGAGAGGTGCGGTTCGATTGCCAGAAAAAACACCAAGTCCATCTGAAATGCGAGATGACGTTACTAGTTGTTGGAGTGATGCCCACATATATGGAAAGGGATGCTGTTGCACATTATGGGGATGTTGTACCAAGTGTAAGAGTGGTTACCATGACGATGGAAGCATCTGCAGAAAAAAATATAGAAATAAATTTGACACTCTTCCAAAGACAAAGATGTAGAACGAACGAAAAGATGACTGGACGTCTTTGTTATCCAAAATGCAAAGATGGATACCATAGAAGTGGATGCTGTACATGTGTAGCAAATGGCGGACAGGTGTAGTAAAAACTCTTGCACAAAGCAAAAGTGTCGTAATGACGAAGACAAAAACGGCGCATTGTGTTACCCCAAATGTAAAACTGGGTATAAGCCTGTAGGATGTTGTATTTGCGAAACAAATGACGGACATGGTATAAAGGTCACATTATTTCAGCGTCAAACATAATGTAAAAATAATTTAATCAAACGACAAGCCACTTGTTGTAAAAGTGGCTACAATGATAATATTTATGAACGCAACTGTAAGAAAATTTAGAGAGAAATAATGACTTGATTGTGTTATCAATAATAATAAATGATTACTAGTGATGTCTTTCTCTAACTGTTTGCGAAGTCTTTAGACTTAATCCATTGGAAGTCGGCTGATTGAGATTTTCGTCCAAGATAAATAAATTTTCTTATAAGTTGTCATTTGCTTTGAACTGGCTAGCTTAAAATAATTGCAAGTAAACCCAGTCTTGTAGTTAGTGTCTTTTTGTGCTTCGTATCGCTATGCCAAGTCAATCCCTGTTCAGCTGATTTCTACAGTTTGTTCTGAGTGTGTTGTTAAATCAGGGGTTGGTTAGTTGGCTGCAAATCTGTTTAACCCTGCCATATTCTGTATGTGCGTTTCCTTAGTTAAGAGCCTGTAATTCAGTGTCATTATTTACTGTATATCATATTATAATTTTTTTTTTCGTTTTTCGTTGATTCTATTACATGTAAATCAATTCGCTAGTTTTCTCGTTTAAATTGATTAGTATTTTTGATGTAAAGCTAGCTTGCTATGAAATACGGATGCTGCTCATTCTTAAAGAGTGTACGATAATCTACAATTGCATACTCCTACGTCATTTTGTCTATTGTGGACAGTTGTCTCATCGGGAAGTATACCAACTGTTCGTATTTACATATTCATGATATTTTACAACTGAAAGGTGTCAATACAATATATTATGGCGAAGATCGTCTCAAATTCTATATCAAATAGAAATAAGACGTGGTGCCATTATTGATAGATAAGACAACTCTCCATCAGAGACCAAATAACGTAAAATTAACTGTAGGTCACCGTACAACCTTCAATTATGAGTAAGACATTATCAAAGGTCCCCAAATGAGAGTGTATAACAATTCAAATGAGGATAATATCTGCTTGATTTATGTAAAAAACAAAACAAAAAGAGAAACAAATATGATATACAGCAACAAACAACAAAAACGGAATAGAAGGATCCAGTCTTAGGACAGGCACATACAGAATATGAATAAACAGAAACAATTAGATGTATGCCGTCATCACCAAAATATCAAAACAACAATATAGAAAAAACACATAACAATATAACACAAAAAAAAAAACACTATCAAACTGATACGTGTATATGTAGAGTGTCAAATTTGTCACCCCTTTTCAAATCTAGATCACGAAATCAGAACGTATTCATTTAAAAACTTTGTATAATTATATTCAAGGCAATTGGCCTGACTCGTTTTTTTTTTTTTTGCGATAATATTAAGTTCACGGGTGTAATTCGGTTTAACGAGAGAAATGATCGTGAAAGAATATCTAACAGCGGTCAAGTATTGAGAAACGATCGTGAAAGCTCTGGTAAAGGATCGTGAAAGACATTTAATGTAAATTCTAGTTCAGAATCTTTGAAAAAAATTTCAAAATTTGAACAAAAAAATATGTCTGTCAAAATGGTTTAACTTCCTCAACATAACTGTGAAATAAGATAAAAAAAATATGCAGTACTTTATAAACTTGTATATGAAAACCTTGAATTTGTTGAATTTCCATCAAACTTCATCGTGAAAGATCAGGCAACGCATTATTTTTATCGTGAACGATAATGCGTGACCAGACTTAATACTAGTAATCAGAAATCAGTATTTCTTTGACCATTTGATAAACCTGCAACTGGTTGAATCCCTGTAACTCTTTTGATAAGGATGAACATTCAAGGTATTGTTTTTTTTTATTCAACACTTTACCTCGAAAGTTTAAAAAGACAACAACTAAAAACGTGTCTAAGTAAGTGTGAAAGATTCAGCTCTGAGAATCGGTCAAGTGCAATTTAGAAAGACCGATACTATTTAGCCAATAATATGGATATGCAACGTTTAAACAAAAATGATATCCATCAAACAAAAAATTACAGCAAAACAGCATCTTTCATGGGTAATTTGAGATTGAACAATAACCAACATTTTGTGCAACAGTACTCTCTTAAGTTCTGTACATAATGACTTGACTATACTATATGTATTATTTATAATAAACAAATCATTTAAAAATTGTATGTTTTCGAATATCAAAAATATAGTTGTGAAAATGAATAATCAGTCCTTTATGTCCAAAAAAATCACATCATCCTTTTAGCTGGGCGAGGTGAGCTTTTCTCATCACTTGGCGTCCTTCCTTTAATTTTACTAAAATCAACTTTTTTTTTATTTTTATTTATAAGCTAGAGATAAATTGTAAACAGCAATAATGTTAACAGGTTAACAATCCGATTAAACACTTTCAATGGTATTTTTTAACGCCATGTAAAATCAGAAACAGAAACAAAGTCAAGTTTGCAATGTTGCGTTAATTTTCAAGAAAGATGACATAACGTACAGTTAGATCACATTAAATAATCTTGTTCTTTATATTTTTTTTAATCTTGAAATGTCATACTTTACATTGAAGATAATACATGTATAAATAACTTTAACGTTTGAATGTGGCCAAAATAACTAGAGATTGTCGGTTTTTTTTTTAATTTATCAACCAATTTGAACAGATTGAAATAATAAGGCACATACTCTAAGCGTGAACTATCCAAAGATATGTATTTATTGGGTAAATAAATTCAAAAAGGTGTAGATAAATCCCGTTCTAGATTAGGAGATCGAAAGAGAACAACATTTTACATATACTTTTGACGACAGATAAGTTTGTTAGATGTATTTCTGTTACCTATAGTATTGGAGAGTCCTGTTTAAAATATTTGATTAAACACATCAACAGTAATAAAAATACCAAGACAATATAAAAAAATGAAATACCTTTTCATTTGAGGGGATTTCAAATATGGTACCGTAGAATATTTGTAATATTTTGCTAGTCTGCATGGTTTACCAGAAACAGTCCCTCCTAACAGACATGCCTCTGGACCTCAGATTGTGTCATCTTCTTGTTAATTAAAACAGTCAAGTTTGGACACATCTGTATCAGCATTTCAGACAAATGGAACTGGATGTAGATATAAGTAGATGTAGTATGAGTGCCAATGAAACAAACTCTCCACCCAAGTCACAATTTAAAAAAAAAGGAAACCCTTATATGTCAAAGTACAGTCTTCAACACGGAGCCTTTATGAACTAAATTTGCCCACTTAACAGAATGGACAAATGTCTGGTCGGCTTGATGTCCGTACATAATATTTGCATCTATACATTATGATGTGTGTCGTAGCTGGGACTCTTGCACTACATGTAGTATAATAGTCCCAGGTCGTAGTTGTAACAAATATTTATGAGAATTCATTACAATAAGCACAAACAGAAGAGAGAAACAAATTAAAGTTCCCAAAATTGCATACCACATATTGAAGCTGCCAGGAGAGGACGAGAGCTTTATAATAAATGAATGTCAAAATCGCCCGAAAAAAAAATAGATATTATAATCAATTTAGTTTTTTTTTTTTTTTAAATGTTCGCTTTACACTTGATTTGATCAAAATTATAAGTTTGCAGCATCATACCGATCAAGTTTCACAATTGTATTATCTATCGGGTAGACTTGAAGGTATGTAGGTATGTATGTATATATGGAAGTAAAACGGAAATAATAAAAATATTTGGTTATTTAAAAGATTGTGCCAATACAAAGAGTCCAAACGCAATCATTTCTATGTTTGGTCATACTATTGAGTGTTATATTCTAAATGAGGCTGAATGCATTGTGATTATAATCTTGGTACGCTATTTTCACTTTTATTTCTGTTAAATGGTGGCTTTTATTAATAAATTCTTACCCATTTGAAAATAAGAAACGATGATTGCTAGAGAGATAACTTTCACCAAAGTTGAAATGAAGTCGATGAAGTAAAGCATGTATAGGCCTTTAACAATGAGACAAAACATACTGTATCGTCAGCTATAAAAGACCCCGATATGAAAAATATGAAACAATTAAATTAATTACAGCCGATTCCATTAAGTGTGTAGGAAAAGGTAATATATTTGGTTAGCTAAGGTATACTACCCTCGAAGTAGCCTAGTCTTATAGACAGATAGATTGGTTATCTGTCGGATGAGTCTACTTTTAAAGGAGGGTAGTTTATCTGACCTAAAAATTACTTCATGGTTCAGCTAGCAAGCAATCTTACCAAAGATATTACCTTTGCCTTCACACTCAATAGAATCGGATGTAAATGAATACCAGTATTAAACGCCCTATTGACAAAATATATTCCACTTCTGTAGATAAAATTTTCAAAACACTGACCTCCTTTAATCTATCTCGAATTTTATAGTGAATTTGATTTTGAATGGCCAAACTGTTTAACTGGCAAAATTAATTGATTCGATCAAAACCTGAGTAAAAATTAGTCAGGACTTAGTTGATCCTTAGTATCATATGAATACAAACAGACACCACGCGTGAAATCATAAATCATATACAGAAAAACACAGATGACCATGACTTAAAAACAAACAAGTAAAACAAAAAATAACACAGAAATTTGAAAATAAAGCAACACGAACTCCATGAAAAACCATATGGTGCCCTGGAAGAATCAGGAGTTTACACTTCAGTGCTTTTTAAAAATTATATTTAAGATAAAACTGAAAAATAAATGAAATTGATATCAAAATAAAAAGAAATTCTTATATTTGAAATCCAACAAATAAAATTATTTATTGTTAGTTTAGTTTAAACATATTTATTATGATATTATTGTAGGAGAAAAAAATCGATATATGACTGACTATCTTGCTTAGTGTGTGTTAACTGGACGATATTAGAAAATAAGCCTTGTTCTTTGGTTACACTAAACGTTTGGTAGATTTTGACAAGCTAAAAAAAATTACTGGCGATCAAACTGTAATACTGTATTTCATGTAGCAGAATTCTTTCGAAACTCATCATCAATAAGAAAAGTCGTTTAACATTGTAAGCAAGAGAACGATAAAACTACTTATCAATGGAGAAATTAGAAACTAATTTTATGTTTTGTTTAAACCTATTATATGGTATCAGAAAGTACCATTATTACATCGTTCCTCATGATAAATCAGGAATTAATTATGCCCCCAAAAAATGTTCAAGTTTAAAAAGAAATACTCTTCTTCTACCTCTATAATAGTTTGGTCCTGTAGTTATTCCTGCAGCCGGACTTGCACGTGTTAGGTAGGAACATCTTTTTTTCAAAAATTCGGCGCTAGAAAGCAATATCAGGCTCCATGCTGTCAAGCACCAGGGGAAGAGTAAACTAGTAAATTGTAGCAAACTTAAATCGACGTCAAAGTGTATGATTCCAACGTTATGTTGAATTTTATGTCAGAACACATTTTCATGTGTAACCAAAATTGAAATTTCTCAACTAGTTTTTCACGGATCGTTTTCAAATTTTTTACATTGAGTTGGAATTAGTATTTTCTGTTTAATTAATAAAAAATCTGATAATTCATAATTTTTGCCATAAGGGTCGTTTTTGCTTGTCGGGCGTCATATATATGTTTATAAATTTTAACAGGCAAATTTTCAGTCTGCGATTTCTTATTTTTTAATATTCTAAATTTAAACTATTTATATTTCAGAAGAGTAAGTTTGATCGCTGATTAGTTTTATTCAGATACTGTATTGTATTGGATTAGATTTTCAAGTATATCAATGTAAAAAACTTCTTCAGGATGTTGATGAAAAAACTATTATAGACTGGTATATAAAAAAGAAGATGTGGTATGATTGCCAATGAGACAACTATCCACAAAAGACCAAAATGACACAGACATTAACAACTATAGGTCACCGTACGGCCTTCAACAATGAGCAAAGCCCATACCGCATAGTGAGCTATAAAAGGCCCCGATAAGACAATGTAAAACAATTCAAACGAGAAAACTAACGGCCTTATTAACTACACTTATAACAAAATATATATTTACTGGATCATGGCGGACGGAAGTGTATTATTTGAAAACTTTTAATTAACTTTTAATTTGTTATGGGGTTGACATTAACTACACTTATAACAAAATATATATTTACTGGATCATGGCGGGCGGAAGTGTATTATTTGAAAACTTTTAATTAACTTTTAATTTGTTATGGGGTTGACACAAAGCACATAAACATACATATAAATTAGGCCTGTATCGCTGAAATGATCTTTTTGTTTCAAAATTCTTAACTTGACACCTTCGTTTTGTGTGGGAAACCTGAAAGATTTTTCAAAACGTTCGATTTATATAATCCGGAAATTCAGCTCCGTGAAATTTTGATAGAGTTCTCTATTTTATATTTTCTCCCAAAATTAGGTCATCGTATATCGCCAGCTGGACATTTATCATTTCTTTTGGATATTTTGCATCAAAGAAAAGGTAAGCATTAGTATATATGCAAACATTTCTATTCGTCATAACCCGAATAATTCAGTCGTTATATTCCGCTGATCTACGAAGGCTACATTAACGTGTGGGAGAAAATCGGACACGGAAAGGGCTTGAATTATTCGAGTTATATGTGAAATTTGTTCTCAGTTGACCAGTGCAATAATCTGTCTCTTGACACTAAGATTTATCACAGGTGAAGGCAAGGACTCCCAGGTCGGAATGCTTTTTCATATGTTTTCAGTCGGATTTATATAATGAGAACTGGAACCTTACGCGAGGAGAAATTCTCACTATAGTAGAGGGGTCTGTAGAAGCTAATCTTAGGGAACGGTCATTGTTAATCAGCTGAGGGGTATGTTCAAATTTATTGACCCCCCCCCCCCCCCAAAAAAAAAATAAATAGATAAATTAAAAACAACTTTATGAACCACATAATGAACCCCTCCCCTTACCACATAGCTTCAAAACTTTGACCCCCAAACAAAAATCCCTATCGATTGTAAGAAGAAATTCTCACTATAGTAGGACATTTCCCAGATCCCAGATAAGGGGTCTGTAGAAGCTAAACTTAATATAGTTATGTTCTCGAGAGCAACAAAAACAGTGTGCAAGAGGATTAGATCTGAAGACAAAGGTACAGAGGTAGTACATATAGGTATAAAGTTGAAAGGAAAGAGAATTATTCTTTGATTTTTTTGGGGAGGATTATTTTGAAAATGAATATCAAATCCACATGTCCACTGAATAAAATAAGCATAACAGATGAAAATGAATATTCAATTTGGAAAAAATACTTCTAGCCCCCCAAAATTATCAAATGGTCATCTAAGCCAAATAATTATGACGGCTATTTTATTGTTTTCCTGTGACACATTCCTTTGGACTAACGGTTATCTAATTATTTGTCAATTTGTTAGCTATTTTATTTTTTTTTCTGTGACACCTTGCTTAATTTGGACTACATGGAATAATCGTCATCTAATTATTTGTCAATTTGTTATACCATGTATAAATGGGGAGACATGAAATTACTTCACAATTAATAGGCTGTTTTGAAACATTTCACAGTACTTGCATTTGTTGAAACAGATGAATTACATGTACAATGTACTAGGCATAGTTTTAGTTATACATGAGTACTGTCACGAGACTTTGACTCCATAATGGATGACTGGGAGAGTTAAATAGATTAGCTTCTGCATCTGACATGTCTGATACATCCATTTCATTGGAATGTCTTTTTTTCAAAAGTAAAGTACATAAAACTCTGTATAAAATCATCAATACCTCTCTCTCTCTCTCTATCTTCATGTACATTGTATCTAGATTTTTTTGTGTATCCATACATGTATATATTTATCAAAATTGCATATCAACCGTATGTCTAGATGTAGTCCATTCGTCCACACCAGCCTTCTGTATATCATGTATCTATAATACTAAAATTACGAGGTTCAATTTGTCAGCCGTCATCACGTAAAAACGACGAATAAAAAAATTCAACTTTATATATAACTAATATAGTACAAAGGTGTAGATTAAAAATTACACCATTCCAGGCCCTTTTGTTTTCCACGTAATTAATATTGCCAATAATTAAGAAGTTCCGGGTCGAGTCCGATACCGATACCAATAGTATATTCACCTGTTACTGATTACCTTATCTGTACGTTCCGCATCTGACAGGCGCACCACCAAACGGTGTATTCAGGATTAATATGCTAATATAGTATTACACGGGTCATAATCACAGGGTTGACACTACTTAATTGTCAAATTGTTACCTATTGTAGTATTTTAATCAGTTAGACTTTCTAAGATAACAATACGAATACTAAAATAAGGCGCGTATAGGTACAGTTTTCAATTTGTTAGCGGGCATGACGTAAAACAGTGAATCAAAGAATTCAATATTTATAACTAATATAGGACAATGCTATTGATTAAAAAATACTCCATTCCAGGACCTTTTGTTTTCCAAATAATTAATATTATCAATAATTGATAAGTTCCAGTTCGACGGGTTCAAACAGAAAGATTTGAAAAGCAGAGAAAACTGTGTATCTTATAATAAGCATGACTTTATCAGATGACAATTACTAATACTAAAATAAGGCTTGCGCATAGTTATATACTTTAATTCAGTCACGGACCCGCGATATACGGGTGTGTTCTAGTATATATATATATATATATACAACTCGTCTAAACATCAACCCAACAATGTTAGATCTGTAAATTTGCTTTCGCAAATTTTTGGTTCTTCCCTCGCCGGGATTCGAACCCATGCTACTGTGATATCGTGACACCAAATCGCCTGCACTGCAGCCGTCCCGCTAGACAACACGACCACCTGGGCTCTCAAAAAAAGAGCTTTCGGTGGGCATGTGTTACCTTTCCACGTCAGTTTTAATCTAGCGGCGTACTACAGTACATGATATATAAGGCATGAAGATGTTATTGTTACAGATCAGCTAAATTATCTATAGTAAAGGATCCTACAAATTAATGTAAGATACAGTCACAGAAAATAATTATATTCATAAGTACGTCTGAGTCAGTGACAACCATACAACAGATGTATCCATCGGATCGCCATCAATGATGGTGATACATGGCTGTGTACATAATGTATATACAACTCGTCTAAACATCAACCCAACAATGTTAGATCTGTAAATTTGCTTTCGCAAATTTTTGGTTCTTCCCTCGCCGGGATTCGAACCCATGCTACTGTGATATCGTGACACCAAATCGCCTGCACTGCAGCCGTCCCGCTAGACCACACGACCACCTGGGCTCTCAAAAAAAGAGCTTTCGGTGGGCATGTGTTACCTTTCCATGTCAGTTTTAATCTAGCGGCGTACTACAGTACATGATATATAAGGCATGAAGATGTTATTGTTACAGATCAGCTAAATTATCTATAGTAAAGGATCCTACAAATTAATGTAAGATACAGTCACAGAAAATAATTATATTCATAAGTACGTCTGAGTCAGTGACAACCATACAACAGATGTATCCATCGGATCGCCATCAATGATGGTGATACATGGCTGTGTACATAATGTATATACAACTCGTCTAAACATCAACCCAACAATGTTAGATCTGTAAATTTGCTTTCGCAAATTTTTGGTTCTTCCCTCGCCGGGATTCGAACCCATGCTACTGTGATATCGTGACACCAAATCGCCTGCACTGCAGCCGTCCCGCTAGACCACACGACCACCTGGGCTCTCAAAAAAAAGAGCTTTCGGTGGGCATGTGTTACCTTTCCACGTCAGTTTTAATCTAGCGGCGTACTACAGTACATGATATATAAGGCATGAAGATGTTATTGTTACAGATCAGCTAAATTATCTATAGTAAAGGATCCTACAAATTAATGTAAGATACAGTCACAGAAAATAATTATATTCATAAGTACGTCTGAGTCAGTGACAACCATACAACAGATGTATCCATCGGATCGCCATCAATGATGGTGATACATGGCTGTGTACATAATGTATATACAACTCGTCTAAACATCAACCCAACAATGTTAGATCTGTAAATTTGCTTTCGCAAATTTTTGGTTCTTCCCTCGCCGGGATTCGAACCCATGCTACTGTGATATCGTGACACCAAATCGCCTGCACTGCAGCCGTCCCGCTAGACCACACGACCACCTGGGCTCTCAAAAAAAGAGCTTTCGGTGGGCATGTGTTACCTTTCCACGTCAGTTTTAATCTAGCGGCGTACATGATATATAAGGCATGAAGATGTTATTGTTACAGATCAGCTAAATTATCTATAGTAAAGGATCCTACAAATTAATGTAAGATACAGTCACAGAAAATAATTATATTCATAAGTACGTCTGAGTCAGTGACAACCATACAACAGATGTATCCATCGGATCGCCATCAATGATGGTGATACATGGCTGTGTACATAATGTATATACAACTCGTCTAAACATCAACCCAACAATGTTAGATCTGTAAATTTGCTTTCGCAAATTTTTGGTTCTTCCCTCGCCGGGATTCGAACCCATGCTACTGTGATATCGTGACACCAAATCGCCTGCACTGCAGCCGTCCCGCTAGACCACACGACCACCTGGGCTCTCAAAAAAAGAGCTTTCGGTGGGCATGTGTTACCTTTCCATGTCAGTTTTAATCTAGCGGCGTACTACAGTACATGATATATAAGGCATGAAGATGTTATTGTTACAGATCAGCTAAATTATCTATAGTAAAGGATCCTACAAATTAATGTAAGATACAGTCACAGAAAATAATTATATTCATAAGTACGTCTGAGTCAGTGACAACCATACAACAGATGTATCCATCGGATCGCCATCAATGATGGTGATACATGGCTGTGTACATAATGTATATACAACTCGTCTAAACATCAACCCAACAATGTTAGATCTGTAAATTTGCTTTCGCAAATTTTTGGTTCTTCCCTCGCCGGGATTCGAACCCATGCTACTGTGATATCGTGACACCAAATCGCCTGCACTGCAGCCGTCCCGCTAGACCACACGACCACCTGGGCTCTCAAAAAAAAGAGCTTTCGGTGGGCATGTGTTACCTTTCCACGTCAGTTTTAATCTAGCGGCGTACTACAGTACATGATATATAAGGCATGAAGATGTTATTGTTACAGATCAGCTAAATTATCTATAGTAAAGGATCCTACAAATTAATGTAAGATACAGTCACAGAAAATAATTATATTCATAAGTACGTCTGAGTCAGTGACAACCATACAACAGATGTATCCATCGGATCGCCATCAATGATGGTGATACATGGCTGTGTACATAATGTATATACAACTCGTCTAAACATCAACCCAACAATGTTAGATCTGTAAATTTGCTTTCGCAAATTTTTGGTTCTTCCCTCGCCGGGATTCGAACCCATGCTACTGTGATATCGTGACACCAAATCGCCTGCACTGCAGCCGTCCCGCTAGACCACACGACCACCTGGGCTCTCAAAAAAAGAGCTTTCGGTGGGCATGTGTTACCTTTCCACGTCAGTTTTAATCTAGCGGCGTACATGATATATAAGGCATGAAGATGTTATTGTTACAGATCAGCTAAATTATCTATAGTAAAGGATCCTACAAATTAATGTAAGATACAGTCACAGAAAATAATTATATTCATAAGTACGTCTGAGTCAGTGACAACCATACAACAGATGTATCCATCGGATCGCCATCAATGATGGTGATACATGGCTGTGTACATAATGTATATACAACTCGTCTAAACATCAACCCAACAATGTTAGATCTGTAAATTTGCTTTCGCAAATTTGGTTCTTCCCTCGCCGGGATTCGAACCCATGCTACTGTGATATCGTGACACCAAATCGCCTGCACTGCAGCCGTCCCGCTAGACCACACGACCACCTGGGCTCTCAAAAAAAGAGCTTTCGGTGGGCATGTGTTACCTTTCCACGTCAGTTTTAATCTAGCGGCGTACTACAGTACATGATATATAAGGCATGAAGATGTTATTGTTACAGATCAGCTAAATTATCTATAGTAAAGGATCCTACAAACTAATGTAAGATACAGTCACAGAAAATAATTATATTCATAAGTACGTCTGAGTCAGTGACAACCATACAACAGATGTATCCATCGGATCGCCATCAATGATGGTGATACATGGCTGTGTACATAATGTATATACAACTCGTCTAAACATCAACCCAACAATGTTAGATCTGTAAATTTGCTTTCGCAAATTTTTGGTTCTTCCCTCGCCGGGATTCGAACCCATGCTACTGTGATATCGTGACACCAAATCGCCTGCACTGCAGCCGTCCCGCTAGACCACACGACCACCTGGGCTCTCAAAAAAAGGGCTTTCGGTGGGCATGTGTTACCTTTCCACGTCAGTTTTAATCTAGCGGCGTACTACAGTACATGATATATAAGGCATGAAGATGTTATTGTTACAGATCAGCTAAATTATCTATAGTAAAGGATCCTACAAATTAATGTAAGATACAGTCACAGAAAATAATTATATTCATAAGTACGTCTGAGTCAGTGACGTATATATATATATTTATCCACAGAAAAACTTTCTCACTGAGCACTATTAATATTAATCATGATGTAGGCGCGAAACAATTACATACAGCCATACACCAGCGTGAATTATACATTTATTTTAGTAAAAAAATTATAACTTTTTAGCACATTTTTACACTGATGCAAATACAAATGTATTGATTCAGTAGACACTGAAAAATTTTTAGTTTTGAATGTTTTTTTTCTCCACCTGTTTACCAAGATAAGGTGAAAGTTTGTTCTTATTTCAATAGAAAGGCACTCAGGATGTATTTATTTGTGCATGTAGTAACTAACATCTACTTGCTTTTTACTAACTATTTTTATCAGAAATTTGTATTTTTATATATTTGTATTTGAGTTTTATATACATATACATAGACATTTTATTTACATATTATATAATTAATTCACATTTCTATTTTCAGGACCTCCGATTCATGCAGATAGGCATGTTTGTTTTTTGTGTTCAAGAAGTATATCACTGGATTGAGCTCGCTGTCTAAGTGTATTATTAAAGTGCTTTGCATTAAGCTCAGTTCATTGTTATGCCAATGCATTCTTTCTGAGGTAAGATCGTTGAAATTGTCACCACCAGGAATTATTGAAGCAGCATCCACAGAGTATGAATAGTTTAAGATAGATTAAATTATTTTAGATGCATTTCAAACAAATACTTTGCATCCAGATAGCCAAATAAAAAAAATTACATTGAAATATACCAAACATTGCTACCTGGAATATGATGCTAGGTGGTTTTGTCATCTTTTTAACCATTTGCACTATTTACTGAAGAGTCCTGAGTGCAACTGGTCATTCATTCATACATATGGACAAAACGCATAAGGCTAACTAGACCATACCTGCGACATTGCAGGTCCTTGACTGAATTAAAGTTATTAGTTTTAGCCTGGATTTTTAGAATTCGTATTGTCATTTGGTAAAGTCACGCTGATTATAAGGTGCACAGTTATTCCCTGTATAATGACAAAGTTCAGGTGTAATTATTACCCGTGTTTATAGCAAATCCTGAATACACCGTTTGGTTGTGCGCCTGACAAAGGCGGAATGTACACTACAGATTATGTAACAGGGATCAGGTAATTTTGTGACATATACTATTGGAATCGGTATCGGATTCAACCCGCAACTTTTTAATTATTGGTAATATTAATTATGTGGAAAACAAAAGGGCCTGGAATGGTGTAAATTTTAATCTACACCATTGTCCTATATTATTTATATATAAAGTTAATTCTGTGGTCAGTACGTCGACTGAGCATGAGCGAAAGCGTATAAGAAACGGAACGATAACGGTCTCCGAATTTGGATATTTTCTCAAAAAATGGCATTTTCTGTGGAAAAAAGATTGCTTCAAAAACAAATTTAGGAAGTACAAAACATTACATTTATACCTCATATCACAAATATTTCTAACTTTGTATGGTTTCACATGAGTTTTTAGATAATAAGGACATACTATGTAGATGTGCATATTGACAGGAAATTATGATTCATTTTTTTTTCTAGGAGTGACGCCCCTTTGAACTTATTTGCCCCTATATACTACTGCAACAGTTTGTCATCGCAACTCCTTTGAAATCACACAACAGAATTTCATGAAACTTTGTCGATAATAAGGACATACTATGTAGATGTGCATATCTAAGGTTCTTTAATTTGTGTTGATGTTAATTGACAGATTACAGCACCGTTTATTTTTATACCATGGCCACAACAAAACTGCATCCTACAAGTTTCATTTATATTTCTATCAACATAACAAAAACCTTGAAACGAATAATTCTGCAAAACCTTATTCATATGTTTTATTGTCTTACACTATTTGTCACAATCTATTTAGAGAAATTAAGAATCATAAACAAATAAATTGGATATACCATGTTATTAAAATTATTTCATTCAGGTAAATTTGTCTGTTATCATGTTTATATAACTTCAACCAGGCCATGGAGAATCTAGGATGAAGACAATTCCAAAGAAAGAATTAAAATATATGTGTGATACAACAGAAGTGTACTTTCCTGCTCATCTAGCCCCATGTGCATGCCAGGTATTATCATCACTTTGAACTATTAGACATCTAAGAAACAATGTCGAACATGTAAAGGGAATCTTTCACTAATGATACTGGGATGATCCTTGACTACAGTGTTCCAAGTAAGAAATGCCCACCACAATGGACATAATTAGAACCATACGAGAAGTACATACATACAGGCTCTTATAAACCATCTTGCATATCAAAATTACATATAATGTAGAAATGCAGCTTATATGTTCCTCTACTAATTTTTAGTATTTTTTTTTTATCAAAAAGCAAAGTAGTGGAACTCATCTTAACAGAATCATTTGGTAATCCATATATTGTGTACATAAAGTGTCTCCTCCAAGATAATCTTGAACATAAAACCCAAATATTGAGGAGAAAAATAACACAACATATTTTTAGTGTTTGGTACTGGTCTGATATTGAGGATGGCTGTCACTGTGGAACAGATTTTTATTTTATCAGAAAACACCATCAAACATTCAAACATATTATCCATATTGATCTGTGTCCACACTTGTTTATGTATTAAGGGAAAAAAAAATAGTATGTTCAGAGATGTGTGTTCCTCCGGATTGCTGCAGAATCCTATTACTCTTGGAATTGGATGTAACACAGATACAATAGAAATAGACGAGAGTTGTTTGGAATATAAAGAAAATACCACAGAGGAACTGGAAATCAAAAGTTTTGGGTGTTTGGTATGGTTGAAAGAGGCACACGAAATTGTGTAATGCAGTTTGTTGACAAACGTGATAAGGGAACACTAATACCAATAATAGAAAACATATGTTACACCAGGATCCGCTATTTTTTCTGATAGATGGGCAGATGAAGGTTTCACTCAATTAACAGTAAACAACAGCGTTGAGTTCAAAAGCTCAGAAGGGTGTTGCACAAACTACATCGAAGGACTTTGGGGTCTAGCAAAATTAATAATTAAGAAAATGAAGGGAGTGTTGCCAGACAAACTACCCGCTTTTCTGGACAAACTCATGTACAGATATAGATTTGGACTTGATTGATTGATTGTTAGTTGCTTACCATCCAGTGGAAAATATTTCATGCATATTCAGGACGAGAACAAGTTCACAATAAAAAAAAATAGGTAGGTTGATACAATAAAGGTCATCTGGGATGATGGTCGGGGAAATTTAGACTGCCACTGGAAAATGAGGGTATATTGGATAGGGACAGAAATTTTGCCTTGCAACAGGTCACCTACGGACCCCTAAAAGAGTTGTTGCAAGGGTTTTTAACGTGCAAAAAGCGTGGCACTCTCTTTACACGAGGCATCGGATTTAACGTCCCCCTTCTGACCGGACGTGACTGCGAACTTGATACATCCCGCACAGCCAAACAGGCAAGCGTTTTACTGCCGGTCGGGAGAAGACCAGTCGACCATATTTCTATACCCCAGTCACCCTTGGGGTATGATTTGGACTTGAAAATAGAGACATCTTTTATAAATTCATTGACGACGTCAGGGGCGGATCCAGGATTTTAAAAAGGGACGAAGTTTTTAAAGATCGGCGAGCGGAGCAAAGCGGAACATTTTTGGGACCTTTTTTTTTTTTGGCTAAAAAACATGAAATAAGTGTAATATGCACTTTTAAAACGATTCCTGGCGTGGGGCATGTATATTTTGTATATCCTGTAAGGTAAGGGTTGGACATTTTCGAGTCTGTATTCTCCCTATTAATTGTCTATCATAAAATGATAGTACGGATTTAAAGCTTTTTTACTGATAAATTTGATGTGGAACTTTTCAGTAAAAAAAGACATGGAAAACTCTCGCTGGTTTGTTGTAAGTTAAGTTATCATAACCTCACATATTTCTTGTTGTAAACAAGATATAAGTTGGGCTATTCGATGAAATTTACTATACGACGGACACGAGCTAAAAAAGACAAACAAGCAATATTTATCCAAATGTTTGGTTGATATGGGCGTTTTTCAATAAAAACGTATTTTCTTGTCCCAGCCACTTTAAAAAAAATATGTTTGATCTTTACAAGTAATTTTTTGTGCAGTCAGTACATTGAATTAGATTTAACATTTTTAAGCAAAGAAACAGTTTATTTTTAGAGGGATTGATAAGATATTGACTCCTGAATGGTCCAAAACAACCAAAATGGCATGTCCCTAGACCGCCTGTTCAACATTCATACTCTAAAATATCGTAAAAAAATGAAGAAATAAATGTTATTTTTACTTTACATAAGTTCTTTAATAATTCAAAACTATGTTCAGAGCCAACATATTTTAATAAACAGCTTTCAATATAGGATTTTTAATTTCAGAAGGTGTGTCCCTCACAAAATGTCCACTTCGAAACGAAGTCATTAGAATTTGCCAATAAACAGTTTTATAAAATCAATGTAATTTTTGTTTGCAAGAGATATAAACATTAGGGTCTTACAAAAGAAGTGACGGCAATTAAATTGTTGGTAAGAAAAATTGAGCACATCAAATGGACCAGAGTGATACCGTATTTTTGTTAATGTCCACTACGAAACGGGTCAAATCTCCTTCAGTATCTGGTTTTAAAATTATGAAAAAAATATCAGTGTACAGCTTACTAAATGCTTTGATGAATACAATCAGTCTTGTTACTATTGCAATATAGGGATTGTGGGGTAAAAATAAAACATGCGAATATGTCCCCTACGAAACGGTTCCCTACGAAACAAGTATGGGAGAAAAACGTTTCGTAGTGGACACTAGCACTACCATGCAGTCTTTTTTTAATCTTTTTTTAATTATATTCGTGCAAAACAAATAACAAGGGCTAGTTTCATATAATTTTTATTGTATTTTTATTAACATATATTAGGGTTGATGTCAACTACGAAACTTTCTTGTCCACTACGAAACGGTTTTGTCCACTACGTAACGCATCAAAATGTCCACTACGTAACATGAGTTGTACCTTCATATGTGAAGTACTGTCTAATCTTTAACGATAAAAATGGTTTTCCAATTCAGAAAAAAATGATATTTTTTTTTAGTATTTAAAGTAAACAAACTGGAATGTCTATAGGAAACATTTAAAATTGCAAAAAATATGTGTGTTTAGAAGATGTTTCGTAGGGGACAAAAGTCCCTTACGAAACAGTACACAAATTATGAAAATAATATCATTTTAAAGAATATTTAAGATTGCACTTTTTGTTTCCAAACAGATCTATAATAGAGGTATTCAAAATAACTCTTGAAATTAAATTTTAGACAAGTTGATTTTCCATTTTTTTTAGGTCTGAAAGTTACGCTTTTATTGAAAAACGCCCATATGTTTCACCCAACAAAATTAAGGGAAGTAAGGGATTCCAAATCAACCAAAAGGCTATGAGTGAGTCTGAAATGACTGAATGACTGAAATGAAGACATAAAGGCTACTTCCAGCAGGCAGGTTGCAGTCTTGTCTTGAAAAAAGTATTTAATATATCAGGTCGGCGAAACAGACATTCCGGTCAGACATGCAAACCCTAGCAAAAAAAAAAAAAAAAAAAAAAAATACACCCGTTTTTATTCATTATGTTCATTTAATTCTAAATAATTCTGTTGGATTTTCGTTTTTAATAGCAAAAGAAATGGACAAGATTATTGTTTTTAATCCAAATACGGCCAGAAATTTTGTTTAATGCAAAAATCGGAGTAAATTTTTTATCTCTCAAATATCTCAGACTGCCTCCTCAAATCAAATGGTTCGTACTTTAGACTTTAAATCTATCTAGAGCTTATACATTGTTATACTGACTGGGGGTCATTATTCAGCTGTTATTTTAAAATAAGATGCCGATCATGGGGCTTTACGAGTTAACCATATTTTCGTAGATAAATAATATTGCTAAGGAACTTTTTTTCCGTTTGACTTCTATAGTAAAATCCCTATATTCTATTTTTAGCCATTTCGGCCATGTTGCATAGGAAACAGGGTCATCAGACATATTTTCTAAGCTAGATACCCTGATGATGATTGTGGCCAAGTTTGGTTAAATTTGGCCAATAGATTCAGAGTAGAAGTTTTTTGTAAAAGAATTTCAGAATAATTGTTAATAAACTGTTATCACAGAGATATGTCTCGCCTTTTTGTAATTTTGATTATGCAAATGTTTAAATTAAAAAAGCAAAACTTTAACATCTTACATAAGTTATGCAAATATTCAAAGTCAATGAACCTCTGACTGAATTACATGGCTAAACCATCTACATGTAAATGAGATGTGCCAATGCTAATACAACTGTATTACAAATATCCATTGACTTATTATTAGTTGTTCTCCTGAAACCCTCGAAGAGGGGGTGGGGCTATATAATCTCCATGGAAACGATACTTGCAAATGCCAATACATTTGCATGATTTGCATAGTTCATCTTAAACTGATCTAATCACAAACTTATACATGTAAACTAAGCAAAAGTTTCAAAGTCGATAGACCATGACTGAGAGGGCAGGGTAACATATTCTCCATGGAAATGATATGCGCTAATGCTTATTCAACTGAAAGCATTTAACATTGGTCTACCACTAATTGTTCCCCTTAAACTGAACTAATCACAAACTAAAAAATGTTAACTTAGAAAAATTTTCAAAGCCAATAAACCATGACTAAGGGACGGAGCCAAATAATCTCCATGGAAATGAAATATGTTAATACTTATATAACTGCATACCAAATATCATTGACCTATCACTAGTGGTTCCTCATAAACTGACCTAATCACAAACTAATACATTTAAAAAAAAAAAGCAAAAGGTTAAAGTTAATAGACCATGACTGAGGGGACAGGACCAAATAATCTCCATGGAAATGAGATGTGCAAATGCTTACACAACTGCATACCAAATATGATTGACCTTCCACTTGTGGTTCACCATAAACTAGAGCTAACCACAAACTAATACATTGTTCACGCCGACGCCGGAAACAGCATACCTATGTCTCGCTTTTTGACTCTGTCGAGGAGAGACAAAAAATGACTATAAATGGCAATAACTCCTTAAGGGTCAATTGATAATTTTGGTAATGTTGACTTATTTGTAGATCTTACTTTGCTGAACATTATTGCTGTTCACAGTTTATCTCTGTCTATAATTATATTCAAGATAATAGCCAAAAACTGCAAAATTTCTTTATAATTACTAATTCAGGGGCAGCAACCCAACAGCAGGTTGTCTGATATGTCCTAAAATTTCAGGGCAGATATATCTTAACTTGATGAATATTTTACCCCATGTCAGATTTACTGCTCTAAACGCTTTAGTTTCAGATACAAGCCATCAAGAGTGCACACGCTGAAATGTCTCGCTTTCTTTACTAATCATTGATATTATTTTGATAGTCCTTTTAGATATAAAGTTTTATTACAACTGTCACATAAACTTAACATTTACCAAGAAAACTAAATATTGACCAATGAACCATGAAAATGAGGTCAAGGTCAGATAAATCATTCCATGCAGACATGTACAGCTAACAATTCTTCAATACCAAAAATATAGCTGACCTATTGCTTATAGTTAAGAAAAGCAGACCAAAACACAAAAACCACTGAGCAATGAACCGAAAAAATGAGGTCACGGCCAAATAAAACCTGCATGACTGACATATAGATCATGAAACACACACCAAATATAGTTGACCTATTGCATATAGTATAAGAATAAAAAGACAAAAAAATCAAAACCTTAACTTTAACCACTGAACCATGAACATAAGGTCAAAGTCAGATGACACCTGCCAGCTGGACATGTTCACCTTAACATCATTCCATACACCAAATATAGTAGACCTATTGCATACAGTATAAGAAAAACAGACCAAAACACAAAACCTTAACTATGACCACTGAACCATGAAAATGAGGTCAAGGTCAGATGAAACCTGCCAGTTGGACATGTATACCTTACAGTCCTTCAATATACATGACCTATTGCTTATATATAGTATATGAGATATGGACTTGACATCCAAAACTAAACCTTGTTCACTGATCCACGAAATGAGGTTTAGGTCAGGTCTAAACTGTCTGACGGGCATGAGGACCTTGCAAGGTACGCACATACCAAATATAGTTATCCTATTACTTATGATAAGAGAGAATTTAAGATTACAAAAAATCTGATTTTTTTTTCAAGTAGTAACTGGACACTAAAAATGAGGTCAAGGACATTTGATATGTGACCGACGGAAACTTGGTAACATGAGACATCTATATACAAAGTATGAAGCATCCAGGTCTTCCACCTTCTAAAATATAAAGCTTTTGAGAAGTTAGCTGACACCGCCGCCGCCGTAGCCGCCGCTGCTGGATCACTATCTATATGTCGAGCTTTCTGCGACAAAAGTAGCAGGCTCGACAAAAACTGCAGTTTACCCTTATGTTCTATCTTAAGCCATGTCGGTCATGTTTATTGGTGTTTGTTGGCAGGCGGGTTCATCAGACATATTTTTAAAAGTAAAAACCCTAATGATGAGTGTGGCCAAGTTTAGTTAAATTTGGCCTAGTAGTTTCAGAGGAGAAGATTTTTGTAGAAGTTAGTGACGACGGTGACGACGGACGACAGACGCCAAGTGATGAGAAAAGCTCACTTGCCGCTTCAGGCCAGGTGAGCTAAAAAGACTATGGAATGACATTCTTAGGATACTTCAATTGAAATGTACACGGGAACTCTTAGAACAATGCATATCTTCTTTCAATTTGATTGAAGGATTAACAACTTTGGCCTTCTTAACTTTTGGTATTGAGTGAGTCTGATGAAGTTTATAATATGTAAAAATACAAAAATAAGAATATTGTAATGAGACAACAATCTACCAGAGACGAAATAACATAGAATTTAACAACTATGGGTCATCGGACGGCCTTCAGCAATGAGAAAAACCCAGGAACTGTTAAATTCCTTTGCCAAGATTGTTTAAACTGATATGGAATGGACAGAAAGTTGCAAAAACCAAAACAGATGAGGCTCCTCTACTATACTAAACAAGATATAAACAAATAAAGAACCTTGGTGGGCATGTTCACATACCCCACGCCCCCACATTGTCACTTGACAAGTACAATCACACCAGATTCCTAAGTGCAAAGACTGATAACTTTCGCAAGGTTTTGGTTTAATTAACAATTTAATTAAAACAGATTAATTGTAAATAATAAACGTTCTATCTATGTTTGATAGATGTGGTAAAACAATAACGTACTATTTTATTCAACTGTTTTATCAACTTTTTGAAGTCTATATATTAGGTTTGCTCATGTCAGTGTGTTTACAGAGTTATTAAAAAGAAACTGTTTATTCGAAACCGGTACAATGACATCACACACATAAATAATTTTAGACTTACAATTCAGCTATGTACTAAGACACTTGTTTCTTTCAAATCCAAAAATAACTAATTTTGACATAACATTCAACAAGGAACCACCAAGGATATTAGGTAAATGAAGTAGTTATAGGTACTACTCTAAATGGGATATGGCATTGTTCAACGCAGGGGCGGTTGTTCGTTTAAGTGTGGAATGTCAGTCAGTGCCACACCCGGTAAGAAGGTGAACTTTAGAAACCTCCGATTAGCTTATGTCTTTGTGAAAGGAACTTTATTCGTGCTATTCGAAAGCAGTCCGTTTTTCACTCATCCGGTTCAATTTATTTTGTAATGTATGGATATCATATTTTTACTTGTTTAAACCTGAAATATGCATTCACATTTTTCAATTATATGTTCAACAAACACCAATCTATATAGAAACGATGAACAGAAGAACATAGTCGATTAAAGTTTCAATACTGTATAATCTAACATCCAAAGTAACAGTAATATAAGTTTACAACATATAAACTGCAGGCTCAACAATACATGGTATAATCTTAATAAATCTCCTACGTACACACCTCTCGTATACAAAATCGTAACTTCTATCTCTGCAGCTATTTCTGTCTTGAGCACTAATAGCCTGATTAATATATGGTTAAATGACTCTGAACAATAAAAAAATAACCGGAGATAAGACAACAGCATCCTGGAGTCCGTAGCTGATGTCAACTGGAGCACTTGTATAAACAGAGCATCTGGGCACCAACTGATAAATATAACTAATTTGACCTTTAACAAATACACTGATTGAAGGCGATACAAATAGTTTGAAAATAATTACTTTATAAGGATAGCGGTTATTGAGAATGAGTAATCTTTGCTTCGCTTCACGGTGCGGAGCTATATTAGTTTCAGTCAAAATACACGCCATCTTGAATAAATAACTTATAACGTATGGATTCTGATTGGTTGCTTTATAATGAGACTGAGATACAGCAACAGCTATTGGCATAAATGCAACAGTGGCCAATAACCTAAATGATCTCCGATCAGGACAGTCAACGGATAGTACGTCTACGACTGGCACGTTCAATAAAACATTATTTGATTGGTCCGTTACTAACTCTTTACAGAGGGGCGTAAAGGGGGGTATCTGCACGGAAGAACGCGAAATAAAATTGCCATTTCACGATGAACGAACAATTAAAAATTTCTTGCACGTTGATCTTTTTCCCGATTTCACGAAACACGGTGAATAACGAACCTTTTTCACGGCTGCACGTGAAATAAAAATGGTAAAACACGTTGCACGAAAATAACCCTTTACCACCCTCTTTACAATAAAGAAATTAATCATTTGCTACTATTAATACATTTGTCCTCATTGTTATATAAGATAAGATAAGATAACTTTATTAGCACTAACACATTGACAATAAATGGTTATGGAAACAAATTAAAGACAAACTACAATAACATATATACAATGAAGGAGTGACAGTGGATAATTATGACAGAAATATATAAAAAATAAAAGAGAAGCATATACATTATTACAGAAATCAAGTACCCTTTTAATAATGAGTTTCTCACCAACAAGCATTCATTCAAAAATTGACAACAATTTTTAATATTGTTTGGGAATTACTATTTAGAATTGATATAAGCAAGTTATATGATAAAGAAGGTAATTTGTTGTTCAATAGGACATTATTTAATTTTTTAATGAGGTTATCTCTCACATAGTTATAAGAGGAACATTTCAAAAGAAAATGTAGTTCATCTTCAATGTCTCCACTGTTGCAGCAAAGACATACCCTACTCTGCTTTGGTATTTTTAGATATCGCCCTCTTTCAATAGATAAAGTATGAACACTTAATCTCAATCTACATAATGTTGATCTATCACATTTGGATTTGCATAGATCAACATACGAGGGTCTTTTACTTGGTTTATATAGTATATTAAAAAAGTTTAATTTTTTATTTTGATTGATGTCAGTCTCTTGCTTCTGGAAGGCTATATCGTTGATTCTCTCTTGAATGGGTTTTAAATATATTTTAATATCAGTAGGATTTAGATTAATAGAATGAAATCCAAGTCTTGAAATAAGATTTTTCATATTTATTATCCAAGAGTTATTTTTTTCAGTTGCTTTATATATTTTGAGAGCAAGTGAATTATTTGACTCAGATATATGAAGCCAATATTTTATTGCTGAAAGTTCTATTCTGGTATATAAAGGCAATCTATTCAGCTCAGCTAAACATGCAGCATTTGATGCCTTACAATGTACTCCTAGAATTTCTTTAAATAAATTTATACTGCAAGTGTTCAAAGGGATCTGAATCCCTGTGTTGTTTGCCTATTCCCCATACTTCACTCCCGTATAGAGAAATAGGTACAACTAGGGAGTCAAATTATTTTTCTAATAGCTTGCATTGGTTATTCAGTCCAATTGTTTGTTTTTTTTTATTTTAAAAAGTGCTTTTCTACCCTTTTCAATAAGCAATGAGCTGCACAGATTTAGATTTCCTGTATACTGCAGTGTCATGCCAAGGTAGCAGTATGATTTGACAGTTTCCAGGAATTCGTTATTATATCTAAACAAATATTATGGGTTTTTCAATTTGGGTTAAATATAATAACTTTTGATTTGTTTATGTTAACTTCTAGTTTCCAGCATTTACAAAAATCACTAAGAACATTTAAAGCTGTTTGTAATCCCTTTTCAGAATTTGATAATAAAACTATATCATCTGCAAATAAAAGGGAATTTATTGTTGTATCTCCAATTACAATGGGATCTGTATTAGCATCTTGGAGACTTTTAACCAAATTATTTATGTAAAGATTAAATAATAATGGACTGAGATCATCTCCCTGTTTAACGCCACGGTTGGAAACAAATTCTTCACTGAGACTATTTTGGAATTTAATTCTACATGTAGTATCGTCATACATAGAATGAATTATATTAAAAAGTTTACAGGGTAATTTAAGTTTCAAAAGGATATAAAATAATCTATTTCTCCAAACTGTGTCAAAGGCTTTCCTGAGATCAACAAAGGCAGCAAACACCTTCTGTTTCTTATTTTTCTTTTGTTCTATTATAGATTTTAAGGTGAAGTTTGTGATCTGAGGTACGGGATTTTTCTTTAAATCCAATTTGGTTATCACTAATAATGTTGTGTTCATTCATGAATTTTATTCTTGTATATTTTTTCTCTTGTTTACATTTTCGCCTCAATTTTGAGCGATAAGAGTAGTATTCTTTTCTGTAAGCTCCATTAAATGGAAATTTATTTATAAGAAAGGCATAGTGCTTAACAGTTTTATATAAGTCATTGCATGAACCTGAAAACCAGGGTTTTCTTTTTGGTTTATTTGTTTGCTTTTTAAAGCGCCCTTTAATAAATTTGGCTGAAGCCAAAGCTGTTTCTTGAAGAATTGTGTTTAAGTCAGTAACAGCCTCATTACAATTTAAGTATTTTCTACTGAGAAATTTTCTAAGTTTGGTACTAGAATTTTTATCCTGTATTAGTGTAGAGTAACAATTTATAGCTTCTGAATCCCATAAAAATTTACCTGGGAGTGGTTTTAAATATGCTTGTTGGGTTTTAGTATTGTCATAGAAAGTACTTAACAAGGTACAGCTTATTGCACAATGATCTGATAATGTTGTAAAGTCATGCACAGTTAAACTATTTATGGCATAAACATGTAAACAATTTGCAGATGCAACTCCATAGTCAACAACACTAGAACCATTATATTTTATACAAGTATATTTACCAAGTAGATCGCCAGTAGTTCTACCATTTAAAATTCGTAGCCCAGCTTCTTTACAGAGCTCGATTAATAATTTGCCACTCTTATCTGGCCTTTTATGATCAAGATTATATCTTGGTGTACCTATATCATATATATAGCTATCATCCTCAGCATGAGGATACATAGATTCATCTGAATATATAAAGTCTGGTGTTTTGCTATTGTAGGCATTAAAAACTCCTTGAATCAATACTTCACCATATTGACTATAGTGTTCTATATTACAGAGTAATTTGAATACACTTCGTCAATATCTTTTAGTTGCCTAGAAGAATTTTCTGGGGGAAAATAGATAAAAGCAAGATATATATCTCTTGGAAGATTAAAAAACTTATGGATTAGCTTAACCCACTGGATATGACTATGTTCATTAGGAAGCTAAGTCAAGCCTTTGGTCAAAGAAAGTTTGGCATATATTGCAATTCCACCAGAATTACGTCTGGCTTTTTTATGTTTAGATCGACGACTTTGCAAATAAGTGCATTATCTGGTATATTCAATTTGAAAGTAGTTCAACTGTCACTCCATGTTTCAATTAAACTAAATACATGCATATTAGATATAATCTTCAAAAAAGCAGGGTCCTTAATTTTGTCTTGATTCGAGCCCTGGATATTCCATAAACCAATTTTCAGGTTATTTGTTGTCATTGTTAAAGAGTCAATGATGGTAAGATGTTGGGAAGTTTTGTAATAAATTGGGGTTTTTAAGACATGATTGCATGTACTAAAATGTTGGTTTTGGTTATACATAAAGAATCTAAATGAAGATATTAAATACCTTAATAAATGTCCTATGGTCTAGGAACATTTTGATAATAATAAAAACGAATTTAGAATAATAAAAAAATTAAAAAAATAAAGAATAAAAAAGTTTACTTAATTTACTTTAAAGGTGTATTGGGAAGTCAATTATTGACATTTTTGGTATAAAGAGGGATAACTCTAATTTATAAGTAAGATTGAATACTGAGAAAAAAATATATAAAAATAAAATATATAAAAATAAAATAAAAATATATTAACTGTTGATGATGCGTCGGCAATGACTAGAATCAATGTACACAGGATATATGTAAAGGTTTTCAAGATACATAATGGTACAAATATAATGTTATGTTGATATATGATACACAATTCATATTTTCAATGTAAAATGAATAACAACCTAAAAATTAACAAAGTAAAAAAATAATAAAAAAAATATATCATATGTCGAGTTATCTCGCCTACAACAATCTTAGTATTTCGCATTTAAATATTATTTTTGTAAAAACAAGGATTTGTATGGTAAGTCTTACTATACAAATAGTGTGTTTAAACAAATTATAGTTTCTATCATAACAAATATATAACTGAAATATTATAGGATTAAACGCCTTTTTAAAGGAATTTATTGGTGTATACACTTGACCAATTCACTCACAAACACATAATCTTTCGGACTTTTATGATATGATCAGATATAACTTTTATACCGTGGTATAACTTTGGCACCAGTTTCCAACAAACTGTATTCTGGAGTATTGAACTCTCAACTAACATATAAGCTTGATGATATTGACTTCCTATGTGACGAGCAAAACGGTTTTAGAAAAGGTCGTAGTACTGTTGACCATTTAAGTACATTTTCTACTATTATAGAAACTAGAAAAACTTCGTAAACAATCAACATATGTGGCATTCATTGACTTCAAAAAAGCAGCTTACGATTGGATAAATAGAAATTCATTATTTTGTAAATTAACAAGTAAATATAGTTTTAGAAATCGATGAGACTAGATTTTAGGCCTTATAATTTTTTTTTACATAATTAAAGGACCATTTACACTCAGGGCCGAGTCATCAGCAGGCAGTACAGATGTATTAAAACAACCTAGCATAATATTTCTAGTAGCGAGAGTAGCATTGTCGGGTAAATTTGTTCTCTCTTTTTTTTATATAAAATGTTTGGTTCAAATCAAAATAGAATGCTTTTATCTCCCTAATACTTACATTGTACATAGAGGTGATACTACTTTGACAAATCCTTGTACATGAGAGTTGTCTGTCAAATCTTAATTTCACAAAGAATGAATTGCATAACAATGAACTGAGCTCAAAGCAAAGTACTTTAATAATACACTTAGACAAAGAGCTAAATCCAGTGATATACTTTGCACTACAGGTCCTTCATGAACATTCATCCACCAAAACCATATCTCAATAACATTCCATTCTTCATGGTTGGATTCAGAAGTCCTGAAAAAGACATTTGTTATCGTATTTTAAGTATATATGCACAGGTTAAAACTTTCTTGTGGTATAATCATTCAGTATCTAGCTACTATCAATTTGCCTCATGCACATATTGATATAGGTTGAGTGCCCCTCTGTTTGAAATAAGAACACACCTCCACCTAATTTTAGTCAACTGACGAAGAAAAATTCAAAACTATAAAATGTCATCTAAGACAACCAATGAAAATCAAATATCCCTCTATATATTATATGTTATTCAGTTCTCAGACAGGGTATATACTGTGACATTCCCGGCTTAGAGTTTATATCCCCTGAGCCGAAGCCCTAAGCCGGGAATGTCACAGTATATACCCTTTCTGAGACCTGAATTACACATATATTACGGATTACCCCTGACTTAATGTTATTTTCCAGTGCAGGTATTTGTTGACAACACATATATTGAAAAACCCAACCTGATATGTTCGGCATACGTGAAGGATTTTCTAATTTGCTGTGAACATCATTTTATCGTGTATGTAATAATTTATAATAACACTTTTAACATTAAATTTAAGTATTAAAAGTGTAAAATGCGTGATTTTGTATCAAAAATGTATTATTGACTGAAACACGTCATTATTTTTCCTCTGTGAGCCTCTGACAGTGTGATAGCTTTTGACTACGTCACATAGTAACCGGTGTTATGATGACGTTTTTGAGGTTCCAATTGGAGATAAAAACGTCGTATATACCCCGGCAGTTTCCTGAATATATACTGACATCTCTGTGTTGTTATCCAATCACAAACCTCGACACATTTGTAATCCGTAATATATATATATAAAAAAATTGAAACAATATATCTTAAATATTTCAAATGCATGTACATTTAATAATATTAATTCTCCAAAATTCACTATATTTTTCCTTTTTTGGTTTTCTGTTGGAGACTGTATATTGACCTCTATGTAGCTTTTTCAACTTATAAAAGGGGGGTACATTTCCATAGAATAAAACTTTTCTGAAAGAATTGATTCCATTTATTTTCAATAAATAATAAATATTGAAGTCTATCTCAGGCATCTAGGAACAGGCTCAGCATTATTTCTATACATGTATTAATATATACCAAAATGTGGACAAACTTACATTAAATATTCTACTTCAACGACTTTAATTAGTGGAGGAGATCAAATTAAAAAGTCGCAATGGTTAAATACTCCAATGACAGTCTTTCCTGCTAAAATTTTATGTGTAGAATGTGATATACCATTTTTGGGTCTATATACTGTCCTTTATATTTAGGTCATTTTGACACAGCAAAATATAAAAAAGATGTAAACTATGAGTTCTTTTTCGCAAAATAAACTCACTTAAACTGAACTTTAAATGCAAAAGACCCCTAAATGGCTTACAGATATTGCTATAGAGAATAGTCCATGATTATACATGTTATTAAAGAATTCATGAAATTTACACAGATACTGTCAGTTGAATGGACTAGAACGAGATAAGTTATATAGACATAAAGGTTTTTTCCAACAGTTGTGGTGTAAATTAATTAAATCAGTTGTATTATATGGTTGACATATTTACAGTCTTCACGATGAACTTTTAAATCTACAGGCCCGGAGCTCAATTTTTGAAAATTTTTAGTTAGATTCTGTTGGCCTGTAGATATAATTTTTACAGGCCTGAGAGCAATTTTACAAGCCAGGGCTGCCACTCAGCGTGAAGACTGTATTTATGTATATACATGTATGTAGATCATTGGCTTTTCAACGCATTGATTTTTTTCAATACCAATTTTCTATTTATTTTTCTATTGTTGGTATTTTTCAGCTTCCTAAAACAGTTTTAAGGTCAAGGATCAGTAAATGAACTAGTCCATAGAATTTTTTTAAATTTTGAACTTAATTAGATATTGAAAATATATATCCGAAAATGTAAAAAAAAAGTATATGTCACCGACTTCGTTTTCGAGAAAAACAACTTTTAGAATGGTCCGGGAAGGTACTAAATTACGTTGAATATATAGGGAAAATCCGTGTTTTTCTTCTACATTTTTCGGTTTCCTATATAAATCACACGAATCACTCCATAGAATTTTTTTTAAAAATAACATTTTCTTCTTCTTTGTCTTACGAATTAGATGATGTAAAAAAAAAATATGGTCACCGACTTCGTTTTCCCGGTAGAAGCGACGCAACCTCAACATTTTGCAAGAAAAAAAAACATCAAAAATCGTGACGTCGTCAATTTTATTACATAACGTCAAGTTATCATACTATGAATTTCCAACGTCATGGTGTTGATTATGCATGATTATTATATATTTTGTATTGTTAGATTATTTTTATCCTAAGGGTCCGTCATTTATACATTTTAATTTTGTATTACCAATATTCTTTATTCTTTATATTTTAGCACCCCATTATTCTCTGTTATTTATTTTTTTGCATTTTATTCTGCAAGTTTTGTCCTTTATTCTTTGTTCCGTAAACCCAAATCAGACCCCCTTTTATGGAGAAGTATTTTAAATGAAATCAATAGTTGTAAAAAAATATGACATGCTCATTATCAGTATATACGGTATAAACAAATTACTATATCAGACGAAAAGACTTTGTAAAGTACATGATAGCAAATGTACGATAACAGCATAAAAATAGAAATCATTCTAATGTCTTGACTCAAAAAAAGATGTAACTGATGCTATAATTTTTCTGTCTTTTGTGACTCTGGGTTTTCCAAAAAAAAGTTCCGATAAGAGATTGGCAACACCATCAGACCCTTCACGTTCATTTGCCATTATTAGATGACGCTGTTCCAGTCCAGATTTCGCCATTTTTCGCACCATCCCTTTGGATAAAACTGACGCTGGTATAGTGAACGAAGCCAGTCTCTTGTTCAACGAAATCAATTGTCGGACAGATTGTGAAACATATTCCACCAAGAAAGAGTGTGGTGTAATTTTCTCATTGGTAAGAGAGAAATGTTCTACCAGTTGCTGTAGGGATTTGACATCTCCCACGGCATTATGTGCGTCGTATTTTACGTCAAGAATATCAAATACTAATCTCTCCTGGTTAAATCGTTTCCCCGTTTGTTTCCTATCTGGGAGCACAGTTCTCATTAAAGGTAACGAGTCAACAAAACCCTTACATTTTTGTTTAAAACTATTAAATGACAAATTATTCTCCATTGAATAAACTATAACTCTGGAATCAAAAAGCTTTGCATTATGCGCAAGTAATATACTGTTGTCAGGTAACCAATTAATAAATTCTTTAAGACTATCTAGCAGGTCATCTGTTGGCATGATTTCACCGTTCCGGTATAATATGTGGCCACTTTTGGAAAAACCAGTAACTTTAGCAGCAGAACATGTGATGGCTTGTTTCGGAACTATATAACGACAGAACGTGTTCTGTCCATATGCTGCTGCAATTTGTATTATATCAGAGCAGATTCCTGTAACGATAAAGGATACCAATATATCGTCTGTTTCTACAAATATTTTACATTGATAGAAGTTGACATCGCCAATATAATCAGACATTATATCAATGATTCTACAAATTCTTGAAAGAGTTTCGTGTGGTTATTAATACATCTGCAAGGTTAACAAGAAACTGAACATGCATACAAAATGAACTCTTTGTAAATATCTTTTTTGTTCTGTATAAAATGTATAGTACATGTATGAATAGAAACGTTAATTATTACTACAGGGTTATTGTTCCCAAAGTGTACATGTTCGAAGTATATATAGAACCAGTACATGATACACAACATGCGACAAAAAAAGGAGAGTTGCAATAACCATTAGGGGACAGAAAGATAAGAATACAGTGCATCAAATACAAAATTTAAATTGAACAGTATTTGTTTTATATATATATCTGACCACACGTCAAAGTTATGACGGGCATATAAAAATGTGAAAAAATGCAGACAAGATACCTAACGGCCTTATTTTTAATAAAATAATTATGGTCGATTAATCAAGCTCTTGAAAAGCGTATCGACCGAGAATATTTGTCTTTGGTTTTATCTGCAATTGGACGCTCCGTACAATAAGTTATTCTTCGTGTATTGATAATTCCTAAAAAACCAACATATGATATTTCGAATTATCTTACCGAATCCTGTTGTTTCTAGGTCAAAATAGACACATGTCGTTTCTTTTAATGGTATGGGCCAAGCTTCAGCTTCTGGTTCAGGTGGGGGTATAAACTCAATGATATTGTCATCAGTGTTTGTAAAGCTAGTAGCCGATGATACGCCCGATTCGTAAGTTTTCCCTTCTCTTATTTCTTTTGATTTTTCTTTCTTGATTTTTCTGCCCTTTTTCGACAATCTTTTCAACTTAGCCGTTCTTGTGGTCTCTTTTTCTCTCTCTGATTTTCGCTTCCTCTCAAGACGTTGTCTTTGTAATACAGTATATTTTCCAGGAGACAGATGGTGCATTTCATTCACCTGTGTAAGTATAGATCACATGTTTTTACATTGATAGAAAGCAATAAAATAAAGTTTGATGTAAACAATAATATTCTAATATGGTATGCTAATGCAGCGTAAAGCAACTAAACAACCAAACTAATTTTGTATTTTAGACGCATTAATTTATTTTTTTCCTTCAGATCAACCCCCAGTTTATGGTGGGATTCGTGTTGCTTCTATGTTTTTTCTTGTGTACTAGTATTTGTGTTTGTCTTCTCCTATTTTAGCAATGGCGTTGTCAGTTTATTTTTTATTTATGAGGTTGGCTGTCCCTCTGGTATCTTTCGCCCCTCTTTTATATATATGTATCATATTTTTGTTAATTTTAGATAAAAGCAAAATTTCATTTTAGAATTATGCACGCATTTAAATCATGTATAAAACTTGTTTTCTTTTTAATTAGGAATGATACTGAAATCTATTTATAGTAACAATTCTCTTTGCAAAAGGTCTACATACAAGCGAAAAATCCTGACGGTGTCAAGTAAATTTACATTTGATGCACAGCGTAACATTGCCTATGTAGAAACAAGGAAAAATGTTTTTTTTTTTCTTTAAAAAAGAATAAGATAAAAAATAAATTTGATTATGCAAAAAATACAAAAGAAATACATTATTTTATTTCATTTATCTTTATAGCATTACTTGCCTCTGTAATATATGAGCGACCCTCGTTCTTCTGGGCAACACCAGAGGCAACACGAAACGCTAAAGACTCACTTCCGCCGAAATGTTTCGCTTTTGGTGCCTTGAAAGCGATCATATTATTCAACGACTCATTTCCTTGAGAACTACCTAAATGAGACAACTTTTCAGAGTTGGATGCATATATATCGAAAAGTTTGTTAAGCTCGTTCCTTAGTTCTTCTCCAGTCAAATTTTTACCGTATGGTAGACTTTTATGTTTGTACGTGTCAGGATTTTTGTGATATTGACACCACGTTTTATCACACAATATATGGTCTCCAAATGCATGGGGGATGATGGATTTCAACACTTTTCTTAGATTTTCTGGATTTCCTTTGTTTTGAGAGAGAGCATATGAAAAGTCTTTTGTAAGGTAGTTTACAACATTCATGGACATTCTGTGCTTTTCCTGCAGTCCTATGAGATCTTGCGACACTTTTTTCCTAACATGGTTTCTGTCACTAAATTTCATTATTTCAGCATTAACCTCTTTGCGCAGCCTGGTAATTGTTGTGCTGTCATCATCCATAGTAATGCTGCTTACTTCAAAGCCTGTTTTCTGTATTTCCTTCACCATTTGTACAGCTAGCTCAGATTCCATTGATTTTGCACTTCCTTGGTGATTTATTCTGCAATCATGGCCATCTCCTTTTTCATCTACACGGTCACATTTCCTGCAATCCCCATACTTCAGACCAAAGTTTACACATTTTCCAGTCGTCTCCCCTAGTAACGTTGCATGTCCTTATGAAATAAAAATGATTAAATTACTCATTGAATCGTCTTGAACAGAAAATAGCTTAATTGCTTTGTATACGACAAGAATAAGAATAAATGCGATGAATGAATAGTTGTCGTATTTTTATGTAATTTATACGTGTTTCTCGTTTCATTTTTTTACATAGATTATACCGTTGGTTTTCCCGTTTGAATGGTTTTACTCTAGTCATTTGTGGGGCCCTTTATAGTTTGGTGTTCGGTGTTGAAGGCCGAACCTGGACCTTTAATGGTTTACTTTCATAAATTGCTACTTGGATGGAGAGTTGTCCCATTGGCACTCATAACACATCTTCCTATATCTATGTACATGCATTTAAATTCGAAATCATTAAATTATTCTGACTTATGATTTAAAGTACCTGTGAGACTGTTATAACATCTACCACTACCACGTTTTTGCCACGCACCATCAAACGATACATGTATTACATCTTGACCGTCTACTTCAGTTTCCTCATCACCTCCGATATTAGCAGTGGTTTCTGGTATTCTAATTGAGAAAGACTTTAAACTTAGGTTTATGTTAATATAATAATAGATACATTTTAACATCACTAATTTTATCGTGATCACAACTGGATAATTCTTTTACACGGATTCAATCCGATAATAGACCATCGCAGGTTGCAGTATTGAAAAGGAAAAATATTTTGTTTTATTTTCCATTGAATGTGTTTACAAAGAGCATAATACGATATAAAACATTACTTACAAAAAAACAAAAACAAGAATGTGTCCATAGTACACGGATGCCTCACTCGCACTATCATTTTCTATGTTCATTGGACCATGAAATTGGGAGTCACGCAGAGCGAAATGGAACATTACATATCAAAAAAGGTCAAAATTCTCGATTGTAAAATTAGAGTAAATATATTTTTGAAAACTCTCTTTTTCTTACTTTTTAAAAATATTTTATCAATTCATATAAAAGTTCACAGGGAATTTCCCCTAATAATCCTTTTTCAAAATCGAGATAAGGCTAATCCAGTTAATTTTGCCCCTATGACCCTATTTGCATCCCCCATCCCAACCCGCTTAAATACCAAATGCAAGTGTTCACCCAATTCCTTCTGTTAAAGAACATACTTTGTAAGTTTTGTAATCATTATCAGTGGCGGAACCAGGAGGGGGTCCGGTGATGAAACTACTGAGGAATCATCAAACAATTTAAACAAAATTATTCCGTTTGTCACAACTTATAATCCGCGAGATTATGACATATTTAGTTTCATGCGACAAATTGAAACAAATTTACACAAAAGTGAAAGAATGGACAGTCTTACAGAAAAAGAAGATTATCAACAGCAAAAGACAGTCGAAAAGTCTGAAACGATATTTAACATCTTCAAAATTTGACTTTACTGAAACTGTACCAATTGTAAAAAAATGTACCGATAAACGTTGTATGACTTGTCCAAATTTAATAGAAGGAAGTTCAATTAATTTCAAAAATGGAAAACATTTTACTGTTAAGCAAAATATGTCTTGTAAAAGTTCAAACGTCATCTATTCTATCATATGTTCAAATTGTGAGGAATTCTATGTTGGAGAGACAAAAAATGAACTGCGGACTAGAATGACTTTACATAGACAGCAAACCAACCATGAAGATTTAACACTCATCAGGGCAAACGACCATTTCCATCGTTGTTCTAATGGACGATTTAAAATATTTCCATTGTATATGGTCAATCGTCAAAATGATTTTCTCCGGAGGAAGAAAGAAGAATTATTCATAAACATTCTCAACCCGGGATTAAATGATAAATGATATTCTAATTTTAACGTAACATTTTATAGTCTTAAAATGACATTAGTAGTCTCCCTTGTATTTGTTAACGTCATACTATTGTTAACGTCAATCAATTGTTTTATTTATATACAAGTCACATTACCTGAAGATCTGCGGAAGCAGTGAAAGTACTAGTAAAAAAGTGATGCATTGAAACCGTTATTATCTTTTAATAATTTTCTTATATATATATATATATATATATATATATATATATATATATATATATATATATATATATATATATATATGCGTTTTGTTTAAATAATATACTTTTTCACTTTTTTGGTCTTTTGGAAAATGTTGTTTGTACTGTTTTTAGACCCTTCTACAACGAAATTTGTTTTACATGCACACGTATAAAAATTGCGGTTTTTATCCAACGCAATCATATGTTTGAACGTAGTTTTCAATTTAGACTCGTGTAAAGTATGTTATCGAAATCTCGAGCAAATCATGATTCACTCGCAAACGGATTTGCGAATACACATTTAGAAAATGTTGTAGTATATGTGTGTGAAGAAGCCAATAATATTAAAAAAATATACGAGAGAACCGCTTTTATTACAAACATGCCCACAATAACATTCACAATCATATTAACAAAAACTTCAGACATGGTAAAAGAGTCAAAAGTTTGTTTAGACACAGACACATCATTTTGATCAAGTATTTCGTGATTGTGTGCATGATACCTTTTCAAAGCCTATAAATGTGGGCATCTATCGCAAAGCTTATCAAATATTTAAAAAGACTTATTCAGAAGGTCATTAAAGATGGCCTTTTTTGTATTAATATTGATTCACACATAGGGCTTTTACATGGGAAATAAACATATAGTTTCTAAAACCAGTTGTTGTCATTGTGCATATTATTTTCTTCTCATATATTTTTTATGGTATGTTACCAAACCCCTCACAGGAGGGATTGTGTTTAATTTTCATATGATGAAGACATTATCTTTTAAGCAGTTTCTTCCGTTAACTATTCTAACATTTCTAACATCGGACTCGGACTTTTCTTAAACTGAGCAACTTTGAAGTTTAAAATGTTAAGTATTAGATAGATTTAAGAAGATGTAGTATGAGTGCCAATTAGACACTCTGTACAATAAAGGCAACAGTAGTGTACCGCTGTTCAAAATTCATAAATCGATATAGAAAAAAAAAAAACAAATCCGGGTTACACACTTAAACTGAGGGAAACGTATCAAATATAAGAGAACTACCACACAACAGAGACACGACACCGAAACTTAACACACAGAGATACGAACTATAATGTAACAATGGCCATTTTACTGACTTGGTACAGGGCATTTTATGAAAAAATGGTGGGTTGAATCTGGTTTTGTGGCATGCCAAGCCTTCCGCGTTAATGGCAGTGTTAATTATAACATTAAAATTATAACGTTTAATGACAGGGTTGCAATAAATAAACAGATAAATGGGAGAAAATATAGGACAGAGAAAAAAACGAATAACAGCCATGCCATCCAAAGGTAACAGGTTAAAAATATTGTTATACACCAGACGAGCGCTACGTCCACACAAAACTATGCTCAGATGTTAAAAGTTTGAAAGCCATAACAACTTCCAAGTTGACAAAAGCTACTATTATACAGTTAAGAAAGCCCTTCAACACCGATCCTTGGCTCACACCGATCAGAAAGCATTAAAACTTTTTAATTAACATGTTTCCTAATTTTCTGTTTGTTTTTAATCGCGATATTACTGCCACGGTAATGTGTTAATGGAAACTTGTCAAGTTGTACATTTCAAAAGGTTTCAAAATGTCGACACAGCATTACAATTCGTCATTTTCTTCTTCATTTTATTAGCATGTCGATAATACTTGCAAAGTTATCAAGTAATGATTTTAAAATGGATGAAAATGTCTTTTAAAAATTTTAAGTATTGCAGAATATATAATAATCAACATCTGAGAGGAGAAATTATTGACAGGTTTTTTTGTACAACCATACAATCAAATGAAATCATTTACTCTGTAAAAAAGAAAATTCAAAAATGTCCAAGTTATTGATAGATAATATTTGATATGTTACATATTATGATTTTAGAAAATCAGGGCCAGACAAGTTGAAAGAAAGTGTTGAGGTATGAACAAAATCAAAATAAAGAAAGATACCTATATCAATGTAATACTAGCCAATGAAACAAATTAAATTTAGAAATATACATGGGTTCATCAACAGCATAGCTATGGCAAGCAATGACAACAGCACTGATGACGAAACGAAAGTACTCCGTGGATCGAAGAAAACTGCATTTAAAAATTAGAAATAGAATATAACTTCACACACCCAAAACAAAGAGAAAACAGAATAAAAAGAAATGTTCGTCTGTTATCAAATTCAATTGTCCAATATTCTTATTATCATGTTGATTGAGTAAATTTGTACTGTAATGCCACCGAACATCTGCTTAATTATTCATTTCAAATTTCATATACTTGATTTGCTAAAATACAGAGATACACCAATTATCAAAATTATCAGACGATTGTTATTATTTATCAAGGTTTGGTCTGAGACGTTAATGCAGCGAAGGCCATACGACGATATAGAGATACTGACAAGCAAGAATGGTGTACACGTGAAAATTCATAAATAAGGGCCTTTTATAGCTTACAATGTCGTATGGTCTCTGATCATTGCTAAAGGTCGTACACTGACCAATAGTTGATATTGTCTATGTCATTTTGGTCTCTTTTGAATAATTGTCTCATTGGCAATCATACCACATATTATATCTAGACAGTTATTTGAATAAAATAATGAAGTCTGTTAATATTCGTCTATCTAATTTCAAATAATTCTAAAATTGAAAATAGGGTCCATGATATTCCAAGTTTTAGAATAAAAAATAACCTCCAAGTACTCGCAAAGCGTGTGTATTCGTACTGGACGACAAGACAGTCGATACTGTAGTGGTGGTGTGACGTATATACTAACGGAAGTTCTCCAAAACGTAGTTATCAATGTTTCTATATTCAGCTCCGTATGCTCCACAGAGAGTCAGATTGTAAACAAGCATATCACTGCCACTACCTAGCTTAAAGTATGTTCCAATTACCTAAATTGCACGAACAACTTTAAATCCTGTTTCGTCTCCGCATCTAGTAAGTATTCTAATACTAATGTATCAGTGCTTCTAACTACCTCTTTTAATAATATAATATCAAAGAACTTGTTCTTAACTTTTGTAATAAAGCTTTAGAAAATAATGGCATTAATTCTTTTTGGAGTGTTAGAAACACTACACTTCCACACAATCTTTTAAGAATTTTTTTTTCATATTTCATAAAATGGTCTTTTGAAAACACTCATTGCAAATTTATTTGCTGTAACTCGTTGTAAGCCTTTTTCTGTAACGAAAAAGGCAAGTATGATAGATACTCTAACTGGAAATGTTGAGATATGATTGAACCTTTAAATTTTTTCCTAGAAAAGATAAAATTTTGTTTCGGCTATAAAGTGTATCGACAAGCAGTAGGTTTTCCTATGGGCACTAACTGTGCCCCTTTAATAGCAGATTTATTCCTGTATTGGTATGAATCTCAGTGAATGACCAAACTCAGTAAAGACAAGTCATTGTTACATTTGGTTTATACATTTAACAATACCATGAATACCTACCTATATATTGTTTCGGCTATAAAGTGTATCGACAAGCAGTAGGTTTTCCTATGGGCACTAACTGTGCCCCTTTAATAGCAGATTTATTCCTGTATTGGTATGAATCTCAGTGAATGACCAAACTCAGTAAAGACAAGTCATTGTTACATTTGGTTTATACATTTAACAATACCATGAATACCTACCTATATCTTGAATTATTTCATAGATACAAAGATTTGATGAGTATATTCGGCTGTACTTAAGTCAGGAATCTGATGTTCAGTGGTTGTCGTTTATTGATGTGGTTCATAAATGTTTCTCGTATCTCGTTTTTTATATAAAGATTAGACAGTTGGTTTTCCCGTTTGAAGGGTTTTACACTTGTAATTGTTTTGGGCCCTTTGTAGCTTGCTGTTCGATGTGAGCCAAGGCTCCATGTTGAAGACCGTATAATGACCTTCAATGTTTTACTTTCATAAACAGGGGTCTGGATGGAGAGTTGTATCATTGGCACTCATACCACATCTTCATATATCACAATTCTTCGAACTGATCTATATGGTATTACACTGATTGCTTATAATTGTACATGTAACTAAGTATATCACTTAAAATATTGTGTTGATATCTTTTCAAAATTAAACCTTTTCAAAGTAAAGATGCATTATACGTCATTTTAAATAACCATGTGTTCGTGTTTAAAGCTGCATTAATAAAATCACAATCAAGCAGAAGAATCAGAATATTGTAAATACGCATGACGCAAATTTCGGTTCTAACATTGGAACCAATAATTTGGGGTAGCCCAACATGCTCAGATGATAATATGATATTTGCAATATCGGAACAGGATGTATCAGCTCAACTACGCATCATTGACCGCTGTTACAAAAAAGTTCGAGTTGATTTCAACAATAAAAAGACTGAAATACTATTGATCAACAAAAAGAACAAAAAACCGCACCGTGATCTTTCAACAGAACATAACGCACTTGGGTATTGAAGGACAGGATCTCAGCACGCTAAATGTAATAAAAGAATCCCTACTGCCAGAGGCACGGGATCAGGTTTACATGGAATAAACGGAACTTATCTATTGATATCGTTTACACTTTGCGAACTTATGTCATACCAAGAATGATATACAGCATTACTGTTTAACAATAGGGTCATTTGAAAACTAATAATCTTCAAGAAAAATACATTTCAACAACAACAAGTCTACAGAGGCTGTAATCTATATCTAATTTGAGGCAGAATCCGTAGACAAACTTATCCACAAAACAAATATTTCTCTGTTCCTCAGAATTTCAAAAGATATAAATTCAAGTGAGCATAAAATATAAACATGCAGTAGATTATTACTCCAACAGGTGGTATAAAATGAAATAACAAAAAATTCGAAACTCCAAGGGAAATTCAAAAAGGAAAGCCCTAATTTAAATTCCAATAACACAAACTCAAACGAATGAGTTACACCTGTCATATGCCTGACTTGGTACAGGCATTATTTTATGTAAATAATAGTGGATAAAACCTTGTTTTAAAGCTAGCTAAACCTCTCATATAAAAGTAAATAATATTCACATGTACCATCTGCACATGCGATAATTATAAATCAAAAGAAGAGCTGGAAAACAAACTGACTCATGATTGGACAGATTCAACTTGTGGGAGAAACCTTCAAACAGCCTTATTCAGAAGGGATATAGATACGATAATGTTGGTCATTTGAGATGGCATATTTTGGTATTCATATTGATTCACACATAGGGTTTTTACATGGGAAATAAAAGTATTTTCTTTTATAAAACTTGTTTTTTGTCAAGGTACGGGTTTTTTTCTTGTCATATATTTTATGATGTTAAGATACGCACGGTTTTTTTTCTTGTCATATATTTTATGATGTTATGATACGCAACCCCAAACAGGAGGGATTGTGCTTAATTTTCATATGATGAAGACATAATCTCTTAACCAGTTTCTTTCGTAAGCTATTCTAACATTGGACTTGAACTTTTCTTCAACTCAGCAACTTAGAAGTTTGGAAATACTAAGTCTTACATATTTGTTTAGGGGCCAGCTGAAGGACGCCTCCGGGTGCGAGAATTTCTCGTTGCATTGAAGACCTGTTGGTGACCTTCTGCTGTTGTCTGCTCTATGGTCGGGTTGTTGTCTCTTTGGCACATTCCCCATTGCCATTCTCAATTTTATTTAGATGTTAGAAGATGTAGTTTCTCGCTGCATTAAAGACCCATTGGTTGCCTTCGTCTGTTGTCTGCTTTTTGGTCGGGTTGTTGTCTCTTTGACACATACCCCATACTTTGTAAAAAGGCTACTACAATAGATCAAAGTACGGCCTTCAACATCGATCCTGTCTCACACCTTACAGAAAGCGGTAAAACCATTCAATTAACATGTTTCGTAATTTTCTATGTTAAATCGCGATAATACTGCTACTATAATCTGTTAATGAAAAAATGTCAAGTTGTCAACTTTTAAAATTTTAAAAGTCGACACAGCATTAAAATCCGTCATTTTCTTATTTATTCATTTTTTTTAAAGGTGATAACACTTGCAACGTAATTTGAAAAGGGAAAATTATGAAGTTGTAATTTCAAAATGGATGAAAATGTTTGCTAAGAATTTCAAGTATTGCTGCATGTACAATAATCTACATCTGAGATGAGAAATGGTTGACAAGGTTTTTATAAAACTGTACAAACAAATGAAATAATTTATTCTGTGAACCAGAAAATTTTAAAATGTACAAGTTATTGATAAATTATAGTTGCAATATTACACATGTCTATTTCTAGAACTTAGCATCAGACAAGATGAAATAAAATTTTGAGTTATAAACAAAATTATTATTAACAAAATTTCTTGTGTAAATGGCATACTAGGCAGTGGTCACAGAGATAAGACGTTACAGTAGATGTTTGGGTGTTAGATCTTTTAAGTCAATTTAAAGTAAGTAAATTGTAATTATACAACACATTGAGGGAATCAAATAAAACCACAATTGGTAAGGCGCATTGACATCATAGGTATGGCAAAGCAACGACAATAAGACTGATGATTCTTGTGAAATTATTGTTTATCCCATACGACATGTACGAAAAATAAACACTGTCTGTTTAATAACCTGTCCACTTACAAAAGGCTTTCCCAGGAAAGAAGAAAAGTACATAGACATTTAAAAAAGAACATAACTACACACACCCAAAACATAGGGATGACAGCAAAATACGTAAGGGTCGTCGGTTGTTCATGTTATTGAATTCAAGAGTGCAATACTTTTAATAACATGTCCATTAAGTAAACTTTAACTGCATTGACACAGAACACCTGCTTAATTGTTTATTTAAAATTGCATATGCTTGATTTGCGTAGGCCTTTTTGCTAAAATACAGAGATACACCAATTACCATTATTGACAGTGCTATTATTCATCAAGGTTTAGTTTGAGATGCTAATACAGCGAAGGTCATACGGCAACCTATAGTTGCTGACATATCTACAATATTCCAACTGGTACATGTATAAATGGTATTGCACTGATTGCTTTACATCACCAATAAAATTATACTTACCTAAGTATATCATGATTATGTCAAGTCGTATAGATAAAATGAATTAGTGTTGACTCTTAAAAAGGGAATCATGAGTCCTGACGCTAATCAAATGCATCTTAAACCTAAACTATTGTGTTGATGTATTTTTCTTAAAGTCTTTTCTTAATTAGAATCGAGCGTGATTGATGAGTCTTATGTAGACGAAACGCGCATCTGGCGTATTAAATTATAATCGTGGTACCTTTGATAACTATAAGAAGTTTTTAGGCTAGTTAAGATCACCCCGTTATCATGTTCAATGATGCATTAATAAATTCACAATTCACAGTTATATAAATAGAAATGAATAATAACACGTCTACAGTATAAAAGAGGGAAGGGTAAGCAGATACTGCTCCACATGTGGCACCCGTCGTGTTGCTTGTGTGATAACAAATCCGGTAAATAGTCTAATTCGGTAGGTCACATTCATGAAAGGGAATGGATTGAAGTTACGACGTAAGGAACATATCCGATACCATTGTGAAACGGTTATTCCATAACATTTCAACCAACTCGTGATGGCGTCCGTAAAATTTACGAAGGGATGATTTCAACTTCACCATTTGAAACTGTTGGTTTAATAGCTTCCTTGTGAGCAGCAACCCTCTATCAAGAAAATCATGGTAGGAAATGCAAGCACAGGAATATCGTATCAATTGGGAGATATATACCCCGTATGCAGGTGCTGCTGGAATGTTGCTACTTAGAAAGTGAAAGTTCACAATTGGAAAGCTGAAATCATCACTTATGTCTTAAAGTTTTGTTCTCAACCGACCCTCATTGTCAATTTCTAGACCTAAGTCAAGCTATGAGGCCGACTTAACTGTATCTGTATTATACTTTATCTCAAGCTCGATGGGATAGATACGTTGCACATAGTTACCAAATTTTGAGTTATTTAGTGAAAGAACATCATCTATATATCGGAAAGTAGAGTTAAAGGATATTGTTAACTTTTTATCTTTCTTCCTAAGAAGTTCCTGCATGAAATCAGCCTCATAATAATAAAGAAACAAGTCGGCAAGTAGAGTGGCACAGTTTGTTCCCATTGGATTACCTTCAAACGTAACAAATATGTTGTGGAATCAAGCATCTTGATAATATCAGTTTCAGAGAATTTTTTGTTTGAATCAGAGTGATCCTTTACAAAGTAGAATTTATCCCTCCCTAAGACAAGATACTTGTATCTACGTTGACCATTTTTTTATGAAGTAAAGCAATACCAACTCTTTCAAATTGTCTCTTAGTTTTGAATGCGGAATACTTGTGTAAAGAGTAGAAAATTCAAATGTTTTAATACTGTTACAAGATGAAAGAGAGTTAGATTGTATGTACTCTCAAAAATCTTTGGAATTTTTAAGTATCCACATCTGATTCCCGCCACCTCTAGAATAGGCAGTTTCACAATAACTTTGAAGCCCGTCTTTGATTGCTGATACAATAGATGTTAATAATTAAGTTTCGTGGAGCACTTGAAAGACCCAGCAATATACCGTTGTTTGTAAGGACACTTATGTAGTTTAGGTATCCAATACAGTGATGGAAGATCCAGTTCTTCATCTTTGGTTGAAATTGCAAAGGAACACAGAACAGACCTATGATTATCCAGGATTTCCTCTTTGGTAAGTGTCGTGAGGGTATATGTTGAGTTTGCAAGTGAATTGTCAATACCTAATTCGTTTATCAAGCAGTTAATGTAACAATGTTGTTTTGGGTCTTTATCTGCGGGGACAACAACATATTTGTCATGGCGGTAGGATATGTGTTTTGCAGCATTTTGGGTCTTTAAAGATTGACGTAGCATGGGCATTGATGGACCCATTCAGTTTATTAATTCTGATTTGTATCAACGATCTCACTGCCTTAATCCATTCAGAAAGAGTGTCTACGTCTTCCTTCTTGCGCTTAGCCCATTGCCTGGCATAATCCTCAACTGAATCCTTTTAAAGTTGTATTTCCAATTGATGGATTAAGGCTCACGATATTTCAGACCTTTTGATAACACATTTCGTAGAGAAGTGTTATTAACAATGTTGAGGTCACCGGTAATACCGTGGCCAGCAGGATTATATGTGAATTGGGAACTAGCACAATTGCAATCAGGAGGTTTAGACTTGAAGTCGTCCATATCGAGATCCTGCAAAACGTATTTGTTTGTTTGTTTATGTGTTACATATTTGTTTTTCGTTCATTTTTTACATAAATAAGGCCGTTAGTTTGATCGTTTGAATTGTTTTATATTGTCTTATCGGGGCCTGTTATAGCTGACTATGCGGTATGGGCTTTGCTCATTGTTGAAGGCCGTACGGTGACCTATAGTTGTTAATGTCTGTGTCATTTTGGTTTTTTTGTGGATAGTTGTCTCATTGGCAATCATACTACATTTTCTTTTTTATATTGTAGTTGAAAATTTTAGTTGCATTAGGTTTGGTATAGGTATAAGAAATGATTGGTACAGACTGGTCTTTGAAATAAGGAGGTATTTTCGATTGAACTAATTTATGATGAAGGATATTGCCTAAGTTGACGCCATCGAGACCTTTGTTGGCAAAGGAAAGATCAAGGAAAGATCTTTTCTCTTTTCCATCTTTGCCAATGAGGACTGGCTTGAAAAGTCTGTGACTTGCAATAACCAAAATTATAGCTTCAAGTTTGTATTGGTTTGAATGAGGGTTTGTAACAGTGGATTCCAAACATAAATTAAACAGAGAATGAAGTTTTGAAAGGGGTAATGAATAAAGTTGCATGCGAATGTGATGAATACCTAACGGCTTTTGTATAAATGGCAGCAAGTCATTAATAGATACATCATGCAGAGAAGGTGATGTATAATGACGATGACCATGACTGCTTTTATGTCGAGGAGTCGAGTTGAAAATATTCATAACATTCAAAAGTTACACGAATACCTATACCATCAATTTTGTCATTGCAACCATAAGGTGTCACAGTTCCCAATTGTCTAATCCAGTAGTCCTCTTTTTTGTCTACGGAGAGTCGTTGAAAGATTAGGATTGTTAGAGCTATGGTATATCTTTTCGATAATGCGAACTGTCATACAAACGATGAAATGCTGGTCGTTAGCATTGAGGCTAATGTCTGATCTATGACCGCACATACTCTTGTTTAGCCTTCCTTTCGTTTCACCGACGTATACCAATCCGCAAAGGTTGCACTCTAATCCAATATAAGGCAACTGAATGTATCCGTAATTTATTAAATAAGGTTTATTCGAGCTTATGTCTATGTACATGTATATGTATATACAGTATGTTATCGAAATATCGAGCCAATCATGATTCACTTGCAAAAGGATTTGCGAATAAACATTTAAAAAATGTTGTAGTATATTTGGGTGAAGAAGCCAATAATATTAAAAAAAATATACTGGAAACCCGCTATTATTACAAACATGCCCACAATAACATTCACAATAATATTAACAAAAACTTGAGACATGGTAAAAGAGTCAATAGTTTGTTTAGACACAGACACATCGTTTTGATCAACTTATTCGTGATTGTGTGCATGATATCCTTTTCAAAGCCTAAAAATGTGGGCATCTATCTTAAAGCTTACCAAAAATTTAAAAAGACTTATTCAGAAGGTCATTAAAGATGGCCTTTTTTGTATTAATATTGAATCACACATAGGCTTTTACGTGGGAAATAAACATATAGTTTCTAAAACCAGTTGTTGTCATGGTGCATATTATTTTCTTCTCATATATTTTTTATGGTATGTTACCAAACCCCTCACAGGAGGGATTGTGTTTAATTTTCATATGATGAAGACATCATCTTTTAAGCCGTTTCTTTCGTTAACTATTCTAACATTTCTAACATCGGACTCGGACTTTTCTTAAACTGAGGAACTTTGAAGTTTTAAATTTTAAGTATAAGACAGATTTAGGAAGATGTAGTATGAGCGCCAATGAGACACTTTGTAAAATAAAGGTAGTGTGCTGCTGTTCAAAATACATAAATCGATAGAGAAGAAAACAAATCCGGGTTACAAACTAAAACTGAGGGAAACGTATCAAATATAAGAGAACTACAACACAACAGAGACACAATACCGAAACGTTACACACAGAGAAACGAACTATAATGTAACAATGGCCATTTTCCTGACTTGGTACAGGGCATTTTATAAAGAAATGGTGGGTTGAACCTGGTTTTGTGGCATACCGAACCTCCTGCGTTAATGGCAGTTTTAATTATAACATTAAAATTACAACATTTCACAACAGTGTTACAATAAATAAACAGATAAATGGGAGAAAATATAGGACAGAGAAACAAACGAATAACAGCCATGCCATCCAAAGATAACAGGTTAAAAATATTGTTATACACCAGACGCGCGCTACGTCCACACAAAACTATGCTCAGATGTTAAAAGTTTGAAAGCCATAACAACAATGAACAACTACCAAGTTGAAAGAACGTGTTGAGGTATGAAAAAAGTCAAAATAAAGAAAGATACCTATATCAATGGAATATTATGTGCGTATTGTTATACGTTTACTTTTCTACATTGGTTAGAGGTATAGGGGGAGGGTTGAGATCTCACAAACATGTTTAACCCCGCCGCATTTTTGCGCCTGTGCCAAGTCAGGAGCCTCTGGCCTTTGTTAGTCTTGTATTATTTTAATTTTAGTTTCTTGTGTACAATTTGGAAATTAGTATGGCGTTCATTATCACTGGACTAGTATATATTTGTTCAGGGGCCAGCTGAAGGACGCCTCCGGGTGCGGGAATTTCTCGCTACATTGAAGACCTGTTGGTGACCCTCTGCTGTTGTTTTTTATTTGGTCGGGTTGTTGTCTCTTTGACACATTCCCCATTTCCTTTCTCAATTTTAGCCAATGAAATAAATTAAATTTGAAAATCCACATGGAATCAACTACAGCATAGCTATGGCAAACAATGACAACAGGACTGATGACGAAACGAAAGTACTCCGTGGATCGAAGAAAACTGCATTGAAAAATTAAAAATAGAATATAACTTCACACATCCAAAAGAAAGAGATAACAGAATAAATCGGTTATAAAATTCAATTGTCCAATATTCTTGATATCATGTTCATTAAGTAAATATCAAATATTCTTAGTATCGTGTTCTTTGAGTAAATTTGAACTGCAATGCCACCGAACACCTGCTTAATTATTCATTTCAAATTTCATATACTTTATTTGCGTAGGTCTTTTTGCTTAAATACAGAGATACACCAATTATCAAAATTATCAGACGATTGTTATTATTTATCAAGGTTTGGTCTGAGACGTTAATGCAGCGAAGGCCATACGACGATATAGAGATACTGACAAGCAAGAATGGTGTACACGTGAAAATTTCTGCATAAAGGCCTTTTATAGCTTACAATGTGGAATTGGCTTTAATCATTGCCGTACACTGACCAATAGTTGATATTGTCTATGTCATTTTTGGTCTCTTGTGGATAGTTGTCTCATTGGCAATCATGCCACATATTGTTTTTTTTTTATATCTAGACAGCCATTTGAATAAAATTATGAAGTCAGTTAATATTCGTATATCTAATTTCAAATAATTTTAAAATTAAAAATAGGGTCCATGATATTCCAATTTTTAGAATAAGCGCAAAAATCTTTAAATTCCCTTTTTTGTCTCCGCATCTAGTAAGTGTTCTACTACTAATGTATCACTGCTTCCAACTACCTCTTTTACTAATATCAAAGAACTTTTGTAATAAAGCTTATGCAAATAATGGCATTAATTCTTTTTGGAGTGTTAGAAACACTTTAAATGTTTAAGATAGCAAAAAAAAAAAACATAAATGCTTGTGATGGTCCTTTTAAATCTGTTGACAGTTATGGATTTTGTCTTTAATTTCTACACTACACTTCCACACAATCTTTTAAGAAAAAGTTTCTATATTTCATGAAATGTTCTTTTCAAAACACTCATTGCAAATGTATTTGCTTTTGCTGAAACTCGCTGTAAGCCTTTTTTCGTAACGAAAAAGGCAAGTATGATAGATACTCTTACTGGAAATGTTGAGATATGATTGAAGCTTTACATTTTCTCCTAGAAAATATAAAATAATGTTTCGGCGATAAAGTGTATCGACAAGCAGTAGGTTTTCCTATAGGCACTAACTGCGCCACTTTAATATCAGATTTATTCCTGTATTGGTATGAATCTCAGTGAATTACCAAACTCAGTAAAGACAAGTCATTGTTACATTTGGTTTATACATTCAACAATACCTGCCTATATCTGGATGATATTGCTTTTTGTTAAATAATTCAGAGTTCTCTAAATATACTATCAACATTTACCCAAAAGCTCTTAATTTAACTTAATCTGACATAAACAGCAGTAGTTTCCCTTTTCTAGACTAAGACATTTCAATTTCTGACGGGAAACGCCATACTTAAATTTACGACAAAAGAGACGATTTTTCATTTCCTATTGTTTATTTTCCCTTTTTAGACGGCGATGTTCCTCTAGCTCGATCATTCGGTGTTTATATAATCCAACTCGTTCGTTATGCCCGTGTGTGTAGTGAAGTCATTGATTTTAACGAACGTAATCAATGCATCACTGATATATTATTAGGTCAGGGATTTCGTTACCATAAATTACTTAAAACTTGTACTAAATTACTTCATAGATACAAACATTTGTATATTTGGCTGTACGTAAGTCAGGAATCTGATGTCCAGTAGTTGTCGTTTATTGATGTGGTTCATAAATGTTTCTCGTATCTTTTTTTTTTTTTTTTTTATTGGTTTTCCCGTTTGAATGGTTTTACACTAGTAATTGTTTTTGGGCCCTTTATAGCCTTCTGTTCGATGTGAGCCAAGGCTCCATGTTGAAGACCGTACATTGATCTTCAATATTTTACTTTCATAAATAGGAATCCGGATGGCGATTTGTATCATTGGCACTCATACCACATCTTCATATATCACAATTCTTCGGACTGATCTATATGGTATTACACTGATTGCTTATAATTGTACATGTAACTAGGTATATCACTTAAAATATTGTGTTGATATCTTTTCAAAATTATTTTTTTTCAAAGTAAAGATGCATTATACGTCAGTTTAAATAACCATGTGTTCGTGTTTAAAGCTGCATTAAAAAAAATCACAATCAAGCAGAAGAATCAGAATATTGTAAATACGCATGACGCAAATTTCGGTTTTAACATTGGAACCAATAATTTGGGGTAGCCCAACATGCTCAGATGATAATATGATATTTGCAATATCGGAACAGGATGTATCAGCTCAACTACGCATCATTGACCGCTGTTACGTTCGAGTTGATTTCAACAATAAAAAGACTGAAATACTATTGATCAACAAAAAGAATAAAAAACCGCACCGTGATCTTTCAACAGAACATAACGCACTTGGGTATTGAAGGACAGGATCTCAGCACGCTAAATGAAATAAAAGAATCCCTACTGCCAGAGGCACGGGATCAGGTTTACATTGAATAAACGGAACTTATCTATTGATATCGTTTACACTTTGCGAACTTATGTCATACCAAGAATGATATACAGCATTACTATTTAACAATAGGGTCATTTGAAAACTAATAATCTTCAAGAAAAATACATTTCAACAACAGTCTACAGAGGCTGCAATCTATATCTAATTTGAGGCAGAATCCGTAGACAAACTTATCCAAAAAACAAATATTTCTCTGTTCCTCAGAATTTCAAAAGATATAAATTCAAGTGAGCATAAAATATAAACATGCAATAGATTATTACTCCAACAGGTGGTATAAAATATAATAACAAAAAATTCGAAACTCCGAGGGAAATTCAAAAAAGAAAGCCCTAATTCAAATTCCAATCACACAAAATCAAACGAATGAGTACACCTGTCATATTCCTGACTTGGTACAGGCATTATTTTATGTAAATAATAGTGGATTAAACCTGTTTTAAAGCTAGCTAAACCTCTCATATAAAAGTAGATAATATTCACACGAATTACCATCTACACATGCGATAATTATAAATCCAAAGAAGAGCTGGAAAACAAACTGACTCATGATTGTACAGATTCAACTTGTGGGAGAAACCTTTAAACAGCCTTATTCAGAAGGGATATAGATACGATAATGTTGGTCATTTGAGATGGCATATTTTGGTATTCATATTGATTCACACATAGGGTTTTTATATGGGAAATAAAAGTATTTTCTTTTATAAAACTTGTTTTTTGTCAATGTACGGGTTTTTTTCTTGTCATATATTTGATGATGTTATGATACGCAACCCCTAACAAGAGGGATTGTGCTTAATTTTCATATGATGAAGACATAATCTCTCAACCAGTTTCTTTCGTAAGCTATTCTAACATTGGACTTGAAATTTTCTTCAACTCAGCAACTTAGAAGTTTGGAAATACTAAGTCTTATATAATTGTTTAGGGGCCAGCTGAAGGACGCCTCCGGGTGCGCGAATTTCTCGTTGCATTGAAGACCTGTTGGTGACCTTCTGCTGTTGTCTGCTCTATGGTCGGGTTGTTGTCTCGTTGGCACATTCCCCATTTCCATTCTCAGTTTTATTTAGATGTTACAAGATGTAGTTTCTTGCTGCATTAAAGACCCATTGGTTGCCTTCGTCTGTTGTCTGCTTTTTGGTCGGGTTGTTGTCTCTTTGACACATTCTCCATACTTTGTAAAAAGGCTACTACAATAGATCAAAGTACGGCCTTCAACATCGATCCTGGCTCACACCTAACAGAAAGCTGTAAAACCATTCAATTAACATGTTTCGTAATTTTCTATGTCTAAAGAAGAAAAGTACAAAGACATTTAAAATAGAACATAACTACACCAAAACATGGAGATGACAGCAAAATACGTAAGGGTCGTCGGTTGTTGAATTCAAGATTTTTAAAACAGGTTCATTAAGTAAACTTTTACTGCATTGACACAGAACACCTGATTAATTGTTTATTTAAAATTTCACATATTTGATTTGCGTAGGTCTTTTTGCTTAAATACAGAGATACAACAATTAGCATTACTAACAGTGTTATTGTTCATCAAGGTTTGGTTAGAGATGCTAATACAGTGAAGGCCATACGACAACCTATAGTTGCTGATATATCTACAATATTCGAACTGGTACATGTATATGGTATTGCACTGATTGCCTTACATCACCAATAAAATTATACTTACCTAAGTATACCATGATTATGTCAAGTCGTATAGATAAAATGAATTAATGTTGATTCTTAAAAAGAGAACCATGAGTCCAGACGCTTATCAGACACAACTTTAACCTAAACTATTGTGTTGATGGGTTTTTCTTAAAGCCTTTTCTTAATTAGAAGTTTTTTGTAGGCTAGTTAAGATCACCACGTTATCATGTTCAATGATGCATTAATAAATTTACAATTCACAGTTAGATAAACAGAAATAAACAATAACACAGTTACATTATAAGGCATCTGAATATTATCCGTTATTTATAAAATAGGGTTTAATCGAGCTTATGTATACATAAGCTCGATTAAACCTGTTTATCTAACTGTGAATTGTAAATTTATTAATGCATCATTGAACATGATAACGTGGTGATCTTAACTATTAAACTGTACATGTATATATATAAGGTATGTTACCGAAATCTCGAGCCAATTATGATTCACTCGCATAAGAATTTGCGAATAAACATTTAGAAAATGTTGTAGTTTATTTGTGTGAAAAAGTCAATAATATCAACAAGAACTATCTTTAAAAAAGATATCTGACGTATTTAAATTTGAGTATATGTTTAAAACTATCATTTCGATAACCTTCAGAAGCACAATGACTTAATGATGCAGGACCTCTTTAATTAAATCTCCATCTGAATGTAACTACAAGAAGGCGATTGCAGTGCACTGAAAACCTGCATAGTTTGACACAATTTGTCCTTGGTGGCAACGCCCGTTCATTACCTTCATCTTGTGAACAACAATACTCTAACTATCTAAAAATCAATATATTACCAACAAAAGAACGTTACAAATTGTTTTGTGAATATTCCGATTATATTTAAATAAGTGATTTACCATTTAAATAACATGTTCTCTGTTTTGTTCAGTATTCTCGGTCCTCGTATCTTTCTGTTTACATTCACCAAAACCCCGCGGAAATCTCACATGCGTAGGTGCGTTCTAAAAGTCATGTACGTTCGTACAACAAAGTAAACATTAAAAATTATATCATTGTCCCGAATAAACAGCTGTCATGGATGCAAAGAGCTATTGGAGAAACAATTATTTTGATAAAAATATAAATCTGTGAAAGATCTAGTTCAAATATTTATAGTTTTTCACTTGCTTTCCATCACGATATAATAAACGAGACGTTTTTTCAAACACAACCGAATCACCCACCATGACAGCATTTTGTCCAATCACAGAAAGGATTTTCGAGCATGTGTATTCTGTTGCCATAGTTAAGCGTCCTTAAGATCAAAGGGCACAAACCGAAACTATACCGACTACGTCGGAAACAAAAATATACGGGAGAACCGCTATTATTACAAATATGCCCATAATAACATTCACAATAAAGTTAACGAAAAACTAGAGAAAAGAGACAACAACGAGAGTACAGGGATTTGAACATAAACTGATACTTAACCTGACTACTATATGTATATAAATAATTAATCTTAATCATGCTAAGCTCGCGGGTACCAACTTATACTTTACGATTGCCTATTGTGTATGTACAAAGGTACATGCCCAGTGTTTCCCTTGTACCGATGTGTATGTCAATTGTTCGTTAATATATATAAACATAATAGACATTTGAATTGTAACCCATTGGTATCCGAGAAGTTTCGTCGATGTGATGATATCAGTCGCACATAACATACTTAAAGAAGGGGTTCGATTCCCAGTGAAGGCACATAACACTGTATAAAAATTACAAAAAATATGGATATTTTTTTGAATTAATTCCATTTGTGAATATAAATCAGTAGATTAGCCAATTCATACTTCATTCAGAATCTAGTGGGTATATTTCAGCGACACATTTTGGAATTGATCATTCTCAAAATAGAATCCACAGTAAATGAATTATAATATTGTCAAATTGTGTAAAAAAGACAAAAAAACTTTTCAACCTTTTACCTCCATTGATATATTAAAACTGGTTTTACAACTGAAACTACAGGAATGTAAAGTTCCTGTTACAACCCATACACACATGTATCTACAATTAAGTAATTAACATGTAATCGTTGAGGCTACTGATTTGGAAACGCATTCACAAAAAATGTTTTTATTCATTTATTATCCTCTTTTAAACTTGTCTGTATTCGAGATGATGCATGGATCGTTCACATTTACCCATACACAACACTGTACAACCACCTAAAAGTACACTTACTTTTACGGAGATGCATTGATCTACTGTTTTTCTACATCATTATTTGACTAACGGATTGTCATTGAACACATTTTATGCATTTGACTTCTTATTTGTTTTCAATTTAAAATAGAATCAATGGTTTAGTCAAAACATTTACTAAGGACAAGGACATCATTCGTAAATATCAATCAGTATGCAGACACCTTATACATTCATGTATTTCACATCAAATCTGTAAAGGAAAATAAAGGTAAAAGTAATATACAGGTGTCCAAAATCATAAATCGACAGAGAGTGGGAGAAAACAACGAGTCATAACCCAAATCTACGAGAACTATCAGAGGAAATTAGAGGAATACAGAAGTGCAACAAAAACAAATGCCAACATACATAAAAACGAACTTGTTGATAACAACTGCCTCTTCCTGGCAGGAAATTAACACAAATTGTAGGTTAAACCTGGGTTAAGGGCTATATAAACATCTCGCTTATATGACAATGTAAAACAATATCTCTAAAATAACCACACTACGTGACAGAAATACAACACAAACATACAGTAGTCGACACAACATACAAACCACACAACACCAAGGAACATCTCTCATCAAGGACATTGCAAACAGAGATGCTTTCACGTGACGAAAAAACTTGATACCATTATTTTCACAATACCAGTCCAAACAGTGTTCATGACATTGGTTGCATTGAAACGGTTTTTTATTAGTATGTTTACTACAAAAGATAAGACACATTAGCCAACCAAAACCATAACAGAAACAATAAAAAATAAATCCATGAGTGTTCGATGTACAAAATACGTCGTATAGAATTCACATTCATACTTGGTAAAGAATCATATTCAGTAGAAGGTCACGTTCGGTACTAAGCAGACAGACGAAACGGCTGTTAAGCCACTATTTGAGACCTGAACAGATTTTGAAAAGAGTCAATAGTTCGTTTAGACACAGACACCATTTTGATCAACTAATGTGTGCTTGTGTGCATGATATCCTTTGCAAAGCCTATAAATGTCGGCATCTATCTCAAAGCTTACTAAAAATTTAAAAAAGACTTATTCAGAAGGTCATGAAATATAGTATTATTTTTATATTTATATTAATTCACACAAATGGCTTTTACATGGGATAGGAAATAAACATATAGTTTTTAAAACCAGTTGTTGTCATGGTACAGCTTATTTTCTTCTCATATGTTTTTTTTTTTTTTTTTATGGTATGTTACCAAACCCCCAAAAGGAGGGATTGTGTTTAATTTTCATATGATGAAGACATTATCTTTTAAGCAGTTTCTTTCGTTAACTATTTTAACATTTCTAACATCGGACTCGGACTTTTCTTTAACTTATCAACTTTGAAGTTTTGAAATTCTAAGTATTACATAGATTTAAGAAGATGTAGTATGAGTGTCAATGAGACACTTTGTAAAAATGATACTATAATAGTGCTAAGAACGCCCTTCAACACCGATCCTTGGCACACACCGATTATAAAGCTGTAAAGCCATCTAATTAACATGTTTCCCAATTTTCTGTTTGTTTTTAATTAACATGTTTCCTAATTTTCTGTTTGTTTTTTCGCAATAATACTGCCACTGTAATGTGTGATTGAAAACATGTCAAGTTGTACATTTCAAAAGGTTTCAAAATGTCGACACAGCATTACAATTCGTTATTTTCTCCTCCATTTTATTAGCATGGCGATAATACTTGCAAAGTTATGTGGAAAAGGAAATATAACCAATGATCATATAAGTTACAAGTAACGTTAGATATTCGGTTGATAGATCTTTTGAATCAATTTAAAGTATGAAAATTCAATTAAATTTTAAAATACACATGGGTTCATCGACAGCATAGCAATGGCAAGCAATGACAACAGGACTGACGACGAAACGTAGGTACTCCGTGCATCGAAGAAAACTGCATTGAAAAATAAAAAAAATAATAATTTTCTTAATATTATGTGTATTAAGAGTAAATGTGTACTGCAATGCCACAAAACAGTTGCTAAATTATTCATTTCAAATTTCATATATTTGAATTGCGTAGGTCTTTTTGCTAAAATACAGAGATACACCAATATTAAAATATTCAGACGATTGTTATTATTTATCATGGTTTGGTCAGAGACGTTAATACAACGAAGGTGATACGGTGATCGATAGATGCTGATATGTAAAAATTGGTGTAAACGTGAATAATCTGATGAATAAGGACCTTTTATAGCTGACTATGTGGTATGGGCTTTGCTCATTGCTGAATGCAGTGAGTCGACCTATTGTTGATATTGTCAATGTCATTTTGGTCTCTTGTGGAGAGTTGTCTCATTAGCAATGAAACCACATCTTCTTTTTATATCTAGACAGTTATTTGAATAAAATTGTGAATACTGTTAAAATTCGTATACCACATTTTGAAAACAATTCTAAAATAAATAATAGGGTCCATAATATTCCCATTTCTAGAATAAAAAATAAACTCAAAGTACTCGCAAAGCGTTTGCGTTCGTACCTGACGACAAGACAGTCGTAAATGTAGTGGTGATGTGACGCATATACTAACGGAAGTTCTACAAAACGAAATTATCAATTCTGCTAAATTCAGATCCGTACGCTCCACAGAGAGTCAGGTTGTAAGCAAGCATATAAGAAAAAGTGTTAATATTTCATTAAGTGGTCTTTTGAAAAATCGCATTGCAAATGTATTTTCTGTTACTCGTTTAAAGCCTTTTTCTGTAACCAAAACGGAAAGTATGATAGAAACATTACTTGAAATGTGCAGATATAATTGAAGCTTAAAATTTTCTCCTAGACAACATATATGTACGTTTCGTCGATAAAGTGTATAGACAAGCAGTAGGTTTTCTTATGGGCACTAACGGCGACCTATAGTTTCTGACATATTCGCATTCTTCGAACTGATATATATGGTATTATACTGATCATTTTTATCATAAAAAATAAAATAACTATTAAGTTATTTTAACATGTCTATAGACTATTGATATCGATACACACTTACAACAAAAGGGTTTAATTCATTTAATTATTTATTTATCAACTTGTCTGTATTCTTGAGTTTGCATGGAACTATCATTAGAACAAACTTAGACATCAATGTGCAACAAGCTATAAACAAACCTTCAGAATAAAGACGACAGAGAAACAAGAAAAACAGAAAACCTACAAAATTCAACTGTGCTGTTACAGTCAGAATTTCATAGGTTCTGTTTTATCTTTTAAATAGTTTCAACAAAAATCTAAAGTCTTTAGATATATCTAAGAAGATAGGGTATGCGTGCCATTGATACAACTTTTCATTCAACTCACAGCTAGTAAAAAGGCAACCGTTATAGATGCCCTCCAACACGGAGCCTTGGCTCACACCAAACAGAAAGCTGTAAAGTGCCCCGAAAAATCAATAGTGTTAAACCTATCAATTTACATGTTCGCAATTTCTGGGTTTTTTTTAATCGCGATAATACTGTAATTTTAATGTGTTAATTAAAAAACAGGCGAAAGGTTCAAAATGTTGACATAACAATGAAGTTCGTAATTTTCGAGCATTCTTTGCAATGTGAGAAGGAAACTTATCAATTTGTATTTTCAAAATGGATGAAAATGTTTGCTAAGAATTTTAAGTATTGCTGCAAATATAAGAATCTACGTCTGAGAGGAGAGAAGAGAAATGGTTGACATAGGTTTTGTACAACCATACAAGCAAGTGAAATCATTTATTCTGTGAAACAGAAAATTCGAAAATGTCCAAGTTATTGATAGATAATATTTGATATGATAAATATTCTGATTTTAAGATATCAGCATCAGACAAGTTGAAAGAAAATGTTGAGGTATGAACAAAATCAAATTAAAGAAAGCTACTTGTGTAAATGAAATACCAGCCAATGATCATATACATTACAAGTAACGTTAGATATTCGGTTGTTAGATCTTTTAATAAAATTGAGAATGGAAATAGGGAATGTGCCAAAGAGACAACAACCCGACCATAGAAAAAAACAACAGCAGAAGGTCACCAACAGGTCTTCAATGTAGCGAGACATTCCCGCACCCGGAGGCGTCCTTCAGCTGGCCCCTAAACAAATATATACTAGTTCAGTGATAATGAACGCCATACTAATTTCCAAATTGTACACAAGAAACTAAAATTAAAATAATACAAGACTAACAAAGGCCAGAGGCTCCTGACTTGGGACAGGCGCAAAAATGCGGCGGGGTTAAACATGTTTGTGAGATCTCAACCCCCCCTTTATACCTCTAGCCAATGTAGAAAAGTAAACGCATAACAATACGCACATTAAAATTCAGTCCAAGAGAAGTCCGAGTCTGATATCAGAAGATGTAACCAAAGAAAATAAACAAAATGACAATAATACATAAATAACAACAGACTACTAGCAGTTAACTGACATGCCAGCTCCAGACTTCAATTAAACTAATTTAAAACATAAATATTTAAATTTGAAAAAGCACATTGGTGCATCGACGCCATAGGTTTGACATGCAATGACAACAGGACTGATGACAAAATGAAGGTACTCCGTGGACCGAGGAAAAGTACACAGAACATGTAGAAATTTCAGATAGAATATGATTGCACACACCAAAAACATAGAAATGACAAAAAAAATGCAAAAGGGTCGTAGGTTATAGAATTCAATTGTCCAATATTCTTAATATTATGTGTATTAAAAGTAAATGTGTACTGCAATGCCACAAAACACCTGCTTAATTATTCATTTCAAAATTCATATATTTGATTTGCGTAGGTCTTTTTGCTAAAATTATTTATCAAGTTTTTGTCAGAGACGTCTAGACAGTTATTAGAATAAAATTATGAATACTGTTCATAATATTTGTATATCACATTTTGAAAACAATTCTAAAATTAATAATAGGGTCCATTTGCATGATATTTCCATTTCTAGAATAAACTCCAAGTACTCGCATAACGATTGTGTTCGTACCGGACGACAAGACAGCCGTTAATGTAGTGATGTTGTGACGTATATATTAACGGAAGTTCTCCAAAATGAAATTATCAATTGTTCTATATTCAGATCCTTTCGATCCACAGAGAGTCCCATTGTAAGAAAGCATATCACTGCCACTACCCAGCTTAAAGCTTCTTCCGAACATTTGAAAGTTCCTGCTATGTACATGATGTACTGGTAACCTACATTGCACAAAAAAAAACATTTAAATTCCGTTTCATCTCCGCATCTAGTAAGTGTTCTATTTCTAATGTATCAGTGCTTCTAACTACTATCAAAGAATTTGTTATTAACTTTTGTAATAAAACTTATGAAAATAACGTTATTTATCATTTTTGGAGCGTAAAAAAAATCTTAGCAGGCTTTATATAAAATACATGCTTTTGATGGTCCTTTTAATTCTGTTGACATTTATGTTTTTCTACTTTCTACGCTACACTTCCACACAATCTTTTAAGAAAAAGTTTTGATATTTCATAAAATGGTCTTTTGAAAAATCTCATTGCTGATGTTTTTGATTTAACATGTTTAAAAGCTTTTGTCTGTAACCAAAAAGAAAAGTATGATGGATACACTAACTGCAAATTTGAAGATATGATTGAAGATTTAAATTTTCTCCTAGACAACATATATGTACGTTTCGGCGATAAAGTATTTCGACAATCAGTAGCTTTTCCTATGGGCACTAATTGCGCCCCTTTAATAGCCGATTTATTCCTGTATTGCTATGAATCTCAGTGTGTGACCAAACTCAGTAAAGACAAGTCAGTGTTACTTTTGGTTTATACATTCAACAATACCAACCGTTATCTAGATAATATTTTTGTAGGCCGCATTTATGAGCATTAGGTTTATTAGTTTGTGCGTCCTTCCGTTCGTTCATTCGTCCATCGGTCTGTCCCGCTACAGGTTAAAGCTTTTGGTCGAGGTATTTTTTGATAAAGTTGAAGTCCAATCTATTTGAAACTTAATATACATGTTCCCGATGATATGATCCTTCTAATTGTAATGCCAAAGTAGAGTATAACCCAATTGTCACGGTCCACTGGACATAGAAAATGATAGTTTGGATGAGGCAACCGTGTGCTGGAGAGACATTCTTGTTGTTAAAGAATCCAGAGTGCTTTAAATATACTACTAACATTTACCCAAAAGAGCTTAATTTAACTAAATTTAACATAAACATCTGTAGTTATCCTTTTTTAGATTTAAACATTTCAATTTCTAGAGGGAAACTCCATACTAAAATTTACGACAAAAGAGACGATTTGCCATTCCCTATTGTTTATTTTTTTTTTTAAACGGCAATTTTCCCCTAGCTCTATCATACGGTGTTTTTATATCCCAACTCGTTCGTTATGCCCGTGAGTGCAGTGATGTCATAGATTTGAACGAACGTAATCAATGAATCACTGATGTATTATTAGGTCAGGGATTTCGTTACCCTAGATTACTTAAAACTTGTACTTAAATCTAGTATATCTAGCTGTACCGAAGTCAGGAATCTGATGTTCAGTAGTTGTCGTTTGTTCATAAATTTTTCTCGTATCTTAATTTTGTTATACATAGATTAGACCTTTGAATGGTTTTACACTTGTAATTTTGTTGGGCCCTTTATAGCTTGTTGTTCGATGTAAGTCAAAGCTCTGTGTTGAAGACCGTACATTGATCCTTAATGGTTTACTTTTATAAATAGGAACTTGGATGAAGAGTTGTCTCATTGGCCCTCATACCACATATGATATTAAACTGATTGCTTATAATTATACATGCAGCTAGGTATATCATGATTATATTATAATTCAAGTAGTATAGATACAGTGAGAAGGAACTGATTCTTGGATAACAAACTCTGAGTCTGGAAGGCAAATACTATGTTCTTTATTAATAGAATCAACGTTTATCAATGGTATTGAAAACATGAAATATTGTGTTGATTTCCTTTCAAAATTTAACTTTTTCTAAATAAAAACATGAAAAAGGTATTGTATGTCAGTTTAAATAACCACGTTTTCATGTTAAAAGCACTATCGGAACAAAATGTATCAGCTCAACTACGTATCATTGACAGCTATAACAAAAAAGATCGAGTTAAGATCAACATTAAAAAGACTGGATCCTATCGATCAACTAAAAGAACAAAAAAACTCAACGTGATCTTTTAAACTGATGATAATCGACACAAACAACATAAACCATGTTGGTATTGAAAGACAGGATCACATAACGCTAAATGCAGTAAAGAGAATCCCGATATTGCACATATCATATTATCATTTGCGCATAATGGGCACACCAAATTATTAATTCCAATATAAATTATGTAGAGGAACTATTTTCACACGGGATCAGGTCTAAATGAATTAACGGATTAAAAAAAATGATATCGTTTTAATTTTGGCGAACTTAATTCATAACCAGAATGCTATACTGCATTAATATCCAACACGACAGCCATTTTAAAACTAGAAATCTTTCAGAAAATACATTTAGCAATAAGTATGTCTCTACAACAGTGGAAAGCAGAAGTTGCTATCTATACATGTATCTTGCTAAGGACAGAATCAGTAGAAAAATCTATTAACAAAGCAAATACTTCTTTGTTCCTTAGAAATAATAAGGATCCGTGTGCTTGTTTTCGGAATAGAAGCCATTTTATTGGCATTTTTCTTTTTTAAAAAAATATGAAAAAATAAGCAGGATTTTTTAGTTTTTTCCAAATATGACTTTTTGGACTATAAGTATTGCAATTATGAAAAGAAAATTAGTGTAAGCGGGTACATTTTGTTTCTGGTACTACACGAATAATATCAGAGACTTCCGAATATCAGGCAAAAGCACATAAAGAGGATCGAACATCATTTACAATAAAAGGTAACAGACATGTTTCAAATAAGACAGCAGTTGTATACCGCTGTCCGGAATTCATAAATCGATTGAGAAAAACAAACAAATCCGGGTTACAATCTAAATCCGAGGCAGACACATCAAATATAAAAGGAGAACTGCGACACAACAGAAACACAACATTAAAATGTAACATGCACAGAAACGAACTATAATATAACACTAGGTATTTTCCTGAATTGGCATACTGCATAAGACGATTTATTAAAAAAAAACATATAAAACTCAACTGACGACAGGGCAAACACTCATTGGAATCTTGAAGATCAAAAGGATGAACAAACTAAAATATACTTTCATTTTTATTAAGAATACATAAATGTGGTTAGTAGGTTAATGATAATCTCGGTTTTTTAATGAATAATATTAATTTATTTATCCTTGGTGGAATACCATATAATCAGTACCATATAACTTATCCTTAATTAAAAAATAATGCCTTTCTTTCGTTAGTACACACGCTCGTTACAATAAAAAAAAATCAGTACTAAGACCTATTATGATTTACTCTTATTTTCGTCTTGTCTCCATATGAGCATCCTTTATAAGGATCACCACCATGAGTTATGGCGTATAAAGAAGGACATTTGGAGCCTGTATCGGTACAGATTAATATGAGCATTTGCCTACCCAATTACCCAGCCAGGCCGTGGCGGATCTTATTACCAGACAGTTAACCTTCCCTAACCATAATACAATGTAATAAATTAACACATTCCAACTCACACACTCACCTGATTCAGGTTGTCAACACAATTGTTAAGTAACATGTTTCGTAAGTGACCCTTTCTTTAAATATCGCGATAATACCTGCATTTTGATGTGTAAAATTAATAATTGTCAAATTGTACGTTTCAAAAGGTTGTAAAATATCAACACAGCATTACAAGTTTGTTATTGCTATTTTTGTAAATATCGCGATAATATATACTTGCAATGTAGATGGAAAAGTTTCAAGAAGTATATTTCTCACAGTGACAAACTGTCTGTTCATCATTACAGGTATTTAAAAATAAAATTGAAAATGGAATTGAGGAATATGTAAATGAGACAACAAACCGACTAAAGACCAGATAACAACCGAAGAACACCAATGGGTTTTCAACGCAGTGTGAAAATTCCGCATTCGGAGAGGCCCTTAACTGGCCCCTAAATTAAAATGTGTACTAGTTCAGTGTAACTCAAAACCATATAAAGAAATGATAAATGAACTAATGAAAGTATTGATGCTTCAAAATAGTATTTAAATTGAATACCATATTGTTGATAGTTTTATATTTTGATATTCTTACCGACATTTCTAATTATGATTTTACAAACACTATTTGAATGAAAAACCTACTTATCTTATTCCAATTGACAAAATGAACAGAGTTCATCTAGGTGATATTTATTATCAGACGCACGTTTAATACATAAAAACATATACTAATGCTTCAAAATATTATTTACAAAATTGAGCAATCGTTTAGAAGTTGCTTAGTAAAGGCAACAGTAATATACCCCTGTTAAAATTCGTAGATCGATGGGGAAAATAAAATGGGGGTAACAAACAAAAGCTTAGGGAAACACATTAAATGAAAGAGGAGAACAACGAATTAACATTTAAATGTAACAAACAAAGAAACGAAATAAGCATTAGACAAAATATATATCTTTTATTTTATTAAAAGCAGAATTAAATCGAACTGATCAATGTGCATCGTAAAAAAAGTTGTTGTATCCGACGTAGGAATACTATTGTTTTCTATCTTCATTAAATCTACAAGTTTTTTATGGTTGTTACGGGCATGACATTGTACAAATAATACTTCTGGAGGAATTTAACGAACCAAATCAGTGGCAATACTATACCCCAACTTTATATAGTATCTGTTTGATGCTTACCATTTCTTAACTTTCAGTACTATGGGGGGAAGCAACAAATTCAAATCCAAATTCAAATCATGGCAAAATATCTCCTTACATTTCGTCTGTGGAAAAACCTTTTTGATTTTGTTTTTGTTATGATGTTTTTTCTTCACTTTGTGCTGCTAAGATGTCTGATGGTTTGGTTAGCAAGAGATTTTCACACATGCTATCGACTAGTGTAGATGAATATGTTATACCAAATGCCTTTTGAAATTTGATGCGTCTCTCGTACAAGTGAGAGATTTAGCGCTATAAAACCAGGTTCAATCCACCATAAGACAATGCCTTTACCAAGTCAGGAATATGACAGTTGTTATCCATTCGTTTGATATGTTTAAGCGTTTTATTTGCCATTTGATAAGGGACTTTCTGTTGTGAATTTTCCTCGGGGTTCAGTATTTTTGTGATTTTACTTTTTGTATCAGTGTTATCTCCTTTTACACGTGTTTTCCGTTGTTTCATAACTACTGCTTTGAAAGATAACTGTGACACGTGAATGTTACAAAACGGTAAACTGTGAATGATTTAATTTATATGAAATTTTCAGCTTTTCAAAATCAAAATAAAAACATCGATAACTAAAATGTTATTTAAAAGATTTAACACCCTCGCATATCCATATGATATTTACAGATAAGAAAAATTAGTTTAAGTGAGTGTCCCAATTTAACACCAGCTACAATTAAAGGTAACATGCATTCTTAAAAGTAGACAAAGGCTTTACGCAGTATGTTAGAAATGTAAAATTCATGCAAACATTTTTTCCATCAATCCAATTTATTCTTTCAATATATGTTAACTTATTTTTTGTTAATATGACTTTGAAATGAGTTAAGCCATTTTGATTAATATGTCAAGTGTGTCTTTCTATGTTGTGATGTAACACTTTAATTTCAAGTCAGGGCGAAGGTTAGCTCCTTTTGAAACGTTTAAAAACGCTGCGTTTGTTGTGCCTGTTCTATGTCAGAAATCTATTCTTCGGTGGTTGTCGAGTGTTGATGTTGATGTTTTTCGTTTTTATACTTATTTTGGGTCCGTTATATCTTGCTATTTGGTATGAGCTAAGGTCCCATGTTGAAGGCCGTACTCGTCCTATATTAGATTGGTTTTCTTTTACAAATTGTGGACTTGGATAGAGAGTTGTCTCATTAGCACTAATAGTTTTTATAGCCAAACAAGTACAAAGTTGAAGAGCATTAAGGATTTAAAATTCCAAAAGTTTTGTAAACAGGAAATTTATAAAAATGACCAAATTATTGATTTTCATGTCAACACCGAAGTGATGACTACTTGGCTTGTGATACCTTCGGGGACGAAACGTCCACCAGCAGTGGCATCGAACCATTGTTGTTAATAGTTATCAAAGGTACCAGGATTATAATTTATTACGCCAGACGCGCGTTTCGCCAACGTAAGACTCATCAGTGACGGTCATATCAAAATATTTTTAAAGCCAAACAAGTACTAAGTTGAATAATACCACCTCTTATATCTAAATATTGATTGCAAAAACCGTGTAACTAAAAATAAAACAACTTCTTCGAAGCAGCTAAATAATGAACACAATGAATCTGAAAATGCATTTGCAAAAAATTGGTCAAAATTTTTAAAATCACGTAGAAATCGAGACATGACCACCACGGAAATAACCACTTACATGAATGACTATTGGGTTTAGGCGAGTAGTGTATCAGGAAAAAGTAAAGGAGAAGTACATAACCATAAAGAATGTCGATGAAAATATTTCAGTAAGACAGTTGTCACTTGGATGGAGAGTTGCCTCATTTGCACATATACCACATCTGTTTATATCTATAACAACAATATTTAACCTCATTTCAATGAAACATTTATTCAGTTAAAAAAAAAGATTTGAATGATAATAATGGACACACAAATTATATTAGCAATGATGGTATTACCATTTGGTAACTAAATGATCATGTTTCCGCAAACAAATTTCAAAAACCACCCACACAGATTGTTACAAAGACTTCAAAATTTAACTTAAAAAAACTTATTCGGTGAATGGCCTCCCAATCAAGAAAGTGAAATATGTAAACCTTTATGTATACCACTATTTTTTTTACAATTTGTCTATAAGTACTGATTGAGTCAAAATAACTCAACAATAAACAACAAACTTGACAAGGCAAATTATGGGCACATAAGTTGCTCTCCAACATTTTTCAAACTTAATGAAAAGGTGTTATACATTATACATTATGTTTGGTAAAACACACCTCCGCCAAATTTTTGTTTGGTTAAAACATGTTTGTCCGACTATTTTGATGTTTAACCAGGTTAAAACGTGCAATATTAGACTAAAAAAACAATATGTAGTTGCAACTTTGATGGCCATTGAGAAAGTTTGCTGCCTACCCAATGAAATTGTACTTGCTAAATTATCAGCATAAGTTGTATTAAATCTTTCGATTTCACTTTATCATTTCTACAAGTTAAACATAAAAACAGAAAGATAAGATCAAAAGAAGTCCTAGCAGTTTGATTGACATTCTTAAGAAGATTCCCCTATGTTTCATTTGCCTACTTCTTTTATTTTTATATAATATGCCTTTTTGAACAATGGAAACGCTAATAAATTCGAGTATTCCAACACAGATTATGATTTTCGACTAAAAAATCAGAAATTTTTTATTCTTTAGAAATTTCTTACAGGTCCAGTCAAAATCTGACAAACATAAAACTATAGATTTAGCTAATAACAAAAGTGGGTAATCTGCAGCTTTAATTGTATTTGGCCGGGATTTTAAAAGTTTACCATTGTTTTTCATCTTACCCATCGAATGCTTGATCAAATCAACTGAATGGGCGTGTTTTCAAACAGTTGCATCATATAAATCGATGCCACTGCTTGTGAACGTTTCGTCGCCAGCCCAGTAGTCAGCACTTCGGTTTTGACATGAATATCAATTATGTGGTCGTTTCTATAAATTTCCTGTTTACAAAACTTTAAATTATTTGAAAAACAAAGGATTTTCTTGTCCCAGGAATAGATTACCTTAACCGGATTTGGCACAACTTTTGGGAATTTAGGATCCTCAATGCTCCTCAACTTTGCACTTGTTTGGCTTTATAACTATTTTAATATGAGCGTCACTGATGAGTCTTATGTAGACGAAACACGCGTCTGGCGTACTAAATTATAATCCTGGTACTTTTGGTAACTATTTAAATAGATTTTACAGGAATTAGATGACAACCGAGATATATTTACGAAACTACGATTTACATTATTATGCCCTAGTAGTTGGTGCAAATCACTCTGTATGTCTAAAATAGTTTGTGCATGCGCAAAATAAATTACCGCATGTGTCCCATAACCTTAAAAATTGTTACCAAACAAATTCATAATATCATGAAATATCCAAAAGGCACCAATTAAATAGTAAATAGTTCAAATGTTTATGTGTGACTTTTGTTACATTTTCGCAAATGCGCAAACCCTTTAGAGTCAAATATTTATTTCTATTAAATACGTTACATGAAAGGAATGTGGCCACCAAACCTGATAATATTTTTGACTAAAAGAAGGTCAAAGAAAAAGAAAAAAAGAACTGGAAAACAGCCATTTTTGAAAAAGGTCGTACCCATCTTTTTTGTCATGGTCAGCTGTTTTTTCTTAAAAGTGTATAATAATAATGTTTCGTGCTGGTTTTAATGTTTGTATCATTATTTGCACAAATCTCTGGATTTCTGCTACATTTTTTAAGATGGGTTGTTGTGATGACAAGGATGACGAAGATTTTTTTTATGTCATAGCTATTTTTCAACAAAAAAGTAACATGTTTTCTTATAATATTGACCCTGTTCCTTAAATATCGCGATAATGCTAACGTCCCATGTGTAAATGAAAAAAAAATATAAAAATGTGCAATTTCATGATTCAAAACGTCAGATCAGAATTTCAATGCGTAATATTGTCATTTTTTTTTTTTATAAATATCGCGATAATACTTGCAATGTAATGAGTAGATAAAAAATTATCACGTTGTGCATTTCACAAAATTTCAAACTGTCTACTCAGCATAAGAAGTATTCCTGTAAATTTGTGTATCTCTTAAATAAAGAAGACATGGTTAACATGGTATAACAATGCTGTAAAATAGTTTCAAGAATGAAAGTATTGATGCTATATACGAAAATCTAAAGTAAATAACACATGGTCGACAAATACATGTTTTCAGTTCATAACTAATTATGTTATAAAATTGATATCAAAGGAGATGGTATAGTAAAAATTATTGTTTGGCCCCTTAACAGTGTAGTACCTCGGAGTAGGGTCGGTTGTGCTCCACTGGCGGATGAGACAGATCTGGACGACAAGGAGTCTCGTTCTGGATATGTCAATCTCAAAGCTATTCCTAATAACAGAAATGTCGTGCTACAATTTGTTTTAACTAAAATTAAGTGCTAGAAAAAAGACTTCGATTAGTGTATGAAAACCTATCAAGGTCATCCGGATATAAGGGCGAAAAATCTCAAGCGTCTTTGTCGATAATTAAAACCTAAAATACAATAACAAGTTTCAATCTGATTAACAGGATTTATTAGATTTGACAAAATGTCAATGTTCGCAGAGAAACCATAACTTCCGTAATAATCCCACTAGTAAAATCAAGTTTATTATCGCAGCTAGTTGTCTGAGGAGCTACCTGAACGAGAAAGAACTCATAACGTATAGTTGTCTATGGAGCAGCCTTCAAAGTCTTCCGGGACTACCTACACGGGAAGACCCTCATATCGTATTCAAAGATAGTACAAAAAGGCAACAGAGGAAACCACTGTTCAATGATCATGATTCGTTCATGTGAAAACAAATCCGGATCACAAATCAAAATTAAGAAAAATACATCAACTATACACGGAAAACAATTGAACAACAGAAACACTGAATATTAGAAGCAAAAACATTAAACGTCAACATACGAAGATACGTACTTGATTCGAGAGTCACTGGAGAATCTTTTGTAGACAAACTCACGTCTAGAAAATTCAAAATGTTAATCCTGGTATTTATATTAAGTTTTTTTTTATAACAACTGCCATATTCCTGACTTTGAATAGGACATTAAAAAAGTGTGTGGTGGAACCAGGTTTTATGGACAGTAAATTCTCACGATTATATGACAATGACAAACATACCGTTAAAGTGAATATAATACGTGACAGAATTGCTCGTCAACTTTGTACTTGTTTGGCTGTATAAATATGTTTCTATGAGCGTCACTGATGAATCTAATCTAGACGAAATGCGCGTCTGGCGTACTAAACTATAATACTGGTACATTTGTACCTTTGATTTAACCATTTACAGTACAAAAAATAGCAAGAATACTCAAGACAGAACAAATACATTAATAGGTAATAAAATGGTACATTACAACATTTAAACCTCAGGTTAACAACGGATACCTCCCATGACTGACTCATATATGTTTTAAAATTTTACCGTGCATTTATAATTATGATTTGACGAGCAATATTCCAATGAAAATCATCCTCATCTTTATCTTGAATGTCCCTCTGGTTATCGCTCCTCTTTATCTTATTCCAAATGAAATAGTGAGGACAACTGTATTAATAGAGCTTATTTCTAAATTTCCTGTTGATAAAATTCAGTACCTGATATTGTTTTGAGATTTCAACTATAACATGCAAATTTGACAAGTTCTACTAAGATCTTATTATATCATCTGGAGGCCGAGTGGTCTAGGAAGTTACTACTTCAATCACTGGTCAGTCAACACAGAGGTTGTGAGTTCGAATTCGCTAATGTGGGTGCATTCGACTTCAACGGTTACCTCAATTGACTAGTATTGTCAGTTTTCCTATCGAAGGTCGATGGATTTCCCAGGGCACGCCGGCTTACTCAACCAATAAAATCTGGCCGCCACGAAATAGCATAAATGAGGTGCTTAAAAGAGGCGTTACAGTGCCAAAAATCAGATCAAATTATATCATCTGAAATATGCTTAAATTCATTGGCCTAAATTATTTTACGAGCGTGCAGATGAAATTTATTTGTAAAAAATTCATTAAATTGAACTGACCCATGTGGTGAAAATTTGTCTATCCGACTTAGGAATACTATTGTTTCCTTTCGCTATTAAATCTTTCAGGTTTTTTTGTCGGTTGGTACTGCTATGAAATTATAGAACTGTTACTTCTGAAGAATCTAACGCAACCAAAGCAGTGGCAATAACATACCCTAACTTTGTGTTATATCTGTTTATTGCTTTCCAATTCTTCATAATTTAAATTTCTGTAACTGAACTTCACTACTATGGGGAACTTATCAAATTCCACTCATGGCAAACTATTGTCTTATCGGGGCCTTTTATAGCTGACTATACGGTATTGGCTTTGTTCAGTGTTGAAGGCCGTACGGTGACCTATAGTTGTCAATGTCTGTGTCATGTTGGTTTCTTGTGGACAGTTGTCTCATTGGCAATCATACCACATCTTCTTTTTATATCTCTTTACATTTTTTGTCTATGGAAAATATTTTTTGATTTCCTTCTCGTTAGGATGTTCTTTCTTCAATTTGTGCTACTGGAGGCTTATTTGTTTGGTTAGCAAGATATCGATAAGCCTTTTTGCCACATGCAATCGAACGGTGTAGACATCTATTTGATACCATGTACCTTTCCATATCATACATATCTCCTTTTTCACGTTTTATTTCTCACAAATGTTTCATAACTACTGCTATGGATCCGTAAAAGACAACTGTGACTGTTACAAACGGTTAAACTATGATTAATATATATAAAGTGTTCAGCTTCTGAAATGAAAACATCGAAAACTAAACTGTTATTTGAAAAGATACACAACCTCGCATGTTCATATGATATTTACAAATAAGAAAGATTAGTTTTAGAGCTTGCAGAGTATCATAAACATTTATTATATTACATGTCTCTGGTTACATCTATTGAAATGTTTAATATAATTTTGAGGTTAATAACAAGAGCTAGAATTAAAGGTAACGTGCCTCCTCAAAAGTAGAAAAAATCGTCAAGCAGTATTTTATAAATGTAAATTCTGCAACCTCCATTCATGCCAAACGTAGTGCACATAAATCAAATTTATTCATTTAATGTATGTTTACTTATTTTTTGTAAAAATATCTTTTTCTTTGCACCTGTACTAAGTCAGGAATCTGTTGTTCAGTGGTTGTCGTTTGTTGATGTTGTTCATAAGTGTTTTGTTCGTTTTCATATAGATTAGAATGTTATTTTTTTATTGGAGAAATTTTGAACTTGTTATTTTGGGCTTTTAAATCTTGCTGTTTTGTTTGAGCCAAGGTTCCATGTTGAAGGTTGTAGTTTGTCCTATATTAGTTTACTTTTACCAATTGTGGACATGTATGGAGAGTTGTCTAAGTGGTACTCATACCACCTCAATCTAAATATTGATTGCAGAAACATTGAAACTAAATACATAACAACTTCGAAGGAGCTAAATAATAAACACAATGAATATGAAAATACATTCGCAAAGATTTGGTTAAAATATAAAAAAAAATTAGCAGAAATTGAGATAAGACAAAAACCACTAACATGTTTGACTATTGAGCTTAGGCGAGTAGAATTAAAGGAACAAATAAAGGGGAACCACATGCATAGATGTCTATGACAATATTTCACCGTTGTCACCTGGATGGAGAGTTGCCTCATTGACACACATACCACATCTTTTTATATCTATAAACAGCAATATTTAAACATTTATCTGACCTCATTTAAATGAAACATTTACTTTGTTCAGTTAAAAAAAAGATTTGGTTGATAATAATTGACACAAAAAACGATTGATGTTTCAGAATACAGGTTTGCTTTCTACTAATGGTATTATCAATGGTATTACCATTTTTCAAATAAATGATCATGTTTGCGCAATACACATTTTTAAACACATGTCAGAACCCAACCCCACCAAACGTTGCAAAGACTTCAAATTTAACTCAAAGAAATCTTCGGACTGCTCAATGAAATTGAACTTGCTAAATTATCAGCATATCATGCATATGGCGTATTAAATCTTTCGATTTCACCTCATTATTTCTATATATTAAACATAGAACACATTATTACCACCAGAGATATGAACACAATTGAAAATCCGTTTCTTAAAGGTGCAACGTACAACAAACGTATTTAAAGTGAATAAGTAACGAATAGGTAACGAATAGGTAACAGGGTATTAACCGAGCGCTGGAACGGGTACATGCACGCTAATAGGGTCATTTCATCTCTAATTACACATTGTTACCACCAGAGACATGAACACAAGTGAAAATCCTTTTCTAAAAGGTGCAACGTACAACAAACGTATTATATGTGAATAGGTAACGAATAGGTAACAGGGTATTAACCGAGCGCTGGAACGGGTACATGCACGCTAATAGGGTCATTTCATCTCAAAGAACACATTGTTACCACCAGAGACATGGACACAATTGAAAATCCTTTTCTAAAAGGTGCAACGTACAACAAACGTATTATAAGTGAATAGGTAACGAATAGGTAACAGGGTATTAACCGAGCGCCGGAACGAGTACATGCGCGCTAATAGGGTCATTTCATCTCTAAGAACACATTGTTACCACCAGAGACATGAACACAATTAAAAAACGATTTATTTCAAGGTGCAACGAATACCCTGTGCATTAAAATCGAATAAGGAACGAATAAGTAACCGGTATTATCCGAGCGCTGGAACGGGTACATACGCGCTAATAGGGGTATTTCATCTATAAGAACACATTATTACCACCAGGGATATGAACACAATTGAAAATCCTTTTCTAAAAGGTCCAACGTACAACAAACGTATTAAAAGCGAATAAGTAGCGAATAGGTAACGAATAGGTAACAGGGTATTAACAGAGCGCTGGAACGGGTATATGCGCGCTAATAGGGTCATTTAATCTCTAAGAACACATTGTTACCACCAGAGACATGGACACAATTGAAAATCCTTTTCTAAAAGGTGCAACGTACAACAAACGTATTATATGTGAATAGGTAACGAATAGGTAACAGGGTATTAACCGAGCGCTGGAACGGTTACATGCGCTCTAATAGGGTCATTTCGTCTCTAAGAACACATTGTTACCACCAGAGACATGAACACAATTAAAAAACGATTTATTGCAAGGTGCAACGTATACTTACCCCGCGCATTAAAAGCGAATAAGGAACGAATAAGTAACAGGGTATTAACCGAGCGCCGGAACGGGTACATACGCGCTAATAGGGGTATATCACCTCTAAGAACCCAAATCTACCACCAGAGACAACAAAACAATTGAAAATCATGTTTTAAAAGGTGCAACGTATGATACACGTATTATAAGCGAATTATAAGCGAGTGATGGAACGAATTAAACAAAGTAATAACATGCTCCGAAACGATGTACACCCTGCTAACATGTTTAACCCCAACACATTATGTTAGTATGTGCCTGTCCCTAGACAAGAGCCTGAAATTAAGTAGTTATCGTTTGTTTTTGTGTTACATATTTGTTTTCCGTTTATTTTTTTGTATATGAAATACGGCCATTAGTTTTGTTGTTTGAATTGTTTGAAATTGTCATGTCTGGGCCTTTTATAGGTGACTACACGGTTTGGGCTATGCTCATTGTTGAAGGCCGTACATTGACCTATAGTTAATAGTTTCTGTGTCATTTTGGTCTATTGTGGGGTGTTGTCTCATTGGCAATCATACCACATCTTTTTTTATATGCAAGCGCTAACACGGTGATTTCATCCCTTCGAACCAAGATCCATCTTCAAACATACGGACATAAAGCAGTTAAAAGGTAGAACGTATAAAAATCAAATAAGGAACAAATGAGTATCGAACATAAAGTAAAAGGATCGGTTGAGCACAAACACATATAAATAGGTCATAAAAAGATCATTTTACCTCAACAAATTTAGAACTATTACCAGATATAAGAGTATAAACAATTATAAAGGGGGAAGGATATTAAAAATCGAATAAGTAACGAATAAGGAATAGGGAATAAGTAACGAATAGGTAACGATAGGGAATAGGGAATAAGTAACGAATAGGTAACGAATAGGGAATAGGTAACGAATAGGGAATAGGGAATAGGTAACGAATAGGTAACGAATTGGGAATAGGGAATAGGTAACGAATAGGGAATAGGGAATAGGTAACGAATAGGGAATAGGGAATAGGTAACGAATAGGGAATAGGGAATAGGTAACGAATAGGTAACGAATAGGTAACGAATAGGGAATAGGGAATAGGTAACGAATAGGGAATAGGGAATAAGTAACCAACTTGACGTCCATGAATAAGTAATAGTATGCTAGCTGTTGAACGCGGAAGATACAACAAAACAGTTTTAGAAAATAGAATATGTCCTTTATGCCATAAAGATGTTGAAAATGAATTTCATTTTATCATAACATGTTATAAAACTAGGATCAAAATGTTTAATGAAATTTCTAGTATTGTCCCTAGTTTTAATTCAATGAGTGAAGAAAACAAATTTGATTTTATACTTTGCTGCGAAGAATGTGATATTTTCCTTATTATAGTTAACTATATAAGTGAAATATATAATGAGAGAAACAATTATTATGTCAATACATGAACTATGTAATTGACAGCTCAACTTATAATGTTATATATAAGCATACTATTTGAATTAATAATTTTAAAGAGGAGGCATGCTGTCAAAAATAGTATTATAATTAATATTAATAATCTATATTTTTTTTTCTTTCAATGCTACATGTTTGTAGTGTTTAATGTCTATTGTTTTGTAATAAGTATGCCTGTCTGTCTGTCTGTCTGTCTGTTTGTTTTGTTTTTGTTTTGTATTTTAGTAAAAATCCTATTGTTTGGATTTTAGACTAATACAGTTCTTATTCTTATTCTTATTCTTATTCTTATGTATACATTGAACCACTCAAGGTTATATATCTGAAATTCATCACTCGCATGTTTGGAATTAATGTAACATCAGTGTACATATACTAAAGGCATTACAATGAACACAAAATGAACGTCTATACAATTGGGTTAGATAAGTACGGTAATGTTTGGTCTTTCTTTTATTGTGGGAAACTGCAACTTATTTCACTTAAATATTATCTGAAAAAAATCTTGTAAAATGTTACATGTAACTCATTCAAATTATCAACCACAACGTATTCCGCATCTGCATGGTTGCAGCAAGATAATTGTATCCTCAGTTCGAATAACATACAGATTCAGGCTTTTCCCTGGTCGGCAAGAACAAAAATAATAAAACAGCAAACAATATTAAGTGGTAGATTATCCGAAGACACGGGCAAGTTGATGAAACCTTCAACTTATCTATAAGGGTGACCAGATCAATACAGAGGTAACGTGGCATCAGCTATCAGCTGGGAAAACAGACAAGAAAGATCGAAAATTGCCATCACAGCAAAAGAGAAAAGATGAAATATCTGTTATTAAATATTTAATCCTATGATTGTCAAAATTACAACTATCCACTATAGACCGAATGACAAAGATGTTGACAACTAGAGGTTATGGTCTTGAAAATTATAAAAACTCATCGCATTAAATCATCCATGATATTTCCGACAGGAATAAGTGATTAAAAACTTTAAAATAGAATGACAACAGCGCAAATTAAGTTGAAGCAGTATTCAAAATAATATTACGCCAGAGAAGAGCCAACAACAACAAATGTATAATAGACTGCTGACTTTGAACAAGTACATACAGAATGAATCGGGTTTAGATATGGTTGTAGGCCATGCCTTTATTTCTAAATGGTGAACTAGTGATAACCATCATGACAGACAATCAATTTTAGGCTGCTTAATTTTATCACAGGGTTAAACTATAAGAACTCAAAGTTGATTCACTTTAATAACTGATCACAATTAATGTATACGTCTAGTAAGAAAAGTCATTTTTTTCTGTCGTGAACCAAACTACCAATATGTAGAGCGTATGTTCCTTTTGATGATTAAAGGTAAGACACTCGTCTGTTCTAATGTTATAATAGTTTTTTCAAACAAAACTTCCGGATAACCATCACAAACCTAATAATAAAGTATGTATTTGTCGACGGAAAGTATTCAATGTGCATTATTCCATGTCTATGCAGCATACATAGCAGCATCACACTTTCCTGTGTGCATTTCTTTCAAACTACTGAAACCATTTAAACATCGCATACATTTGTTGTAAGTGTTTTTTTAGATTTTGCAAGGAAAATCTTCTTTATGTCACAATAGTATTGATCTTTTCATTTAGTTTTTCTGTTTTTCTTAATTTTTCTGTAATCTTCTAACAGATCGATAATTTTACGACTTTCACGCATGAATCCATAGTGAAACACAGTCAAGCCATGGTTATCTCTGGATTTTAAATCTGCTCCGTTGTCGAGTAAGAATTGAATAATTTCTGTATTCGATGACAAACAAGCTTCCATTAGAGGTGTTAGTCCTGAAGAAAATTTAAAGTTCACGGAAACTCCACCATTAATCAACAATTTTAATAATTTAGTTTTGTTTGATAACAATGCCTCATACATTTTCAGTCGGACTTCGCTTGATTCTTCTTTAATCTGCTTTTTCATGATGATACAGAATTGCCCTGTGCTGTTGGCAGAATGTGAAATGTGCTAAGATAATTGAATTTTAAGTAAAACAAGAGATGTAGGTGTTAATTTAATTTGTTAAACATTTTTTCATTGGATGATTCAAACCTTCTGTTAGCCAATGCTTCAAGGGATAATGTATACGTTGTTTGGGTGTTTTCGAACTAATTGAGTATTTTTTGTTATTATCACTAAGATGAAAGTTGTTTTTAAGAAGGTTTTAAGATTCAGTTTAAAAACAAAAACAGAATTACTCTCTTTCAAATAGAAATCAAATATAATCAAACAGGGTGATGAATACATCGACGTTTAAAGACCAATATGATACAAACAGTTATCTTTCCTTCATGACAAATGATTCAACATTCTAGCAGTGCCTGAACACTGAGTATGCATCTCCCAGTTGATGCGATGTTCCAGGGATTGTGTTTTCAGTCATGATTTAAGTCATAGAGGATTGTTGCGCAAAAGGAAACTTTCAAGCGAAGGGTTATAAGTGGTTAAGTTAAAATCATCGTTTCGTGAATATTACAGATTCCATCATTAGTTGGTTGTCTGTTATAAAATATCTATTTCACCTGATTTCTTGTAGCTCGTTCTTTGTTGTCCGTGTTGTATTTTGTGCACTGTTGTTTATCTGTTTAATTCTCTTTTTTTCCCAGCCATGTCGTTGTCAGTTTATTTTCGACTTATTACTTTGAACGTTTTTGGAACGTATTTCACCATTGTTGCACAATATTACACAAGAGAACATGAAACAAACCTTGATAAACATTTCACATGACTCTTATAGTATATAAAGATCATAGATCTCGAATACATGTTCAGTTTAAATAGAATTTTATACAAATAAATTAAATTGGATTGGGTAACAGGCATCACCTATGTAAGCCCTCTTCACATATTATATGTCATTTGGGACACAAGCCTCTCCACATATTACCTGTCATTTAGGACACAAGCCTATCATAGATATGTGATCATGATGATTGTTAAACATATGTTTTGCAGATATAAGTTGTATATCCTTTTAACCATAATGATTTTTTTTTTCATGAGTACCACACCGGTGCTAATGAAAACCGTCGAATAGGAATGTAATGTTGCATCGCATCTCAAGTGAGATATAAAAGTGGACGTATGATTCTCGTAGGGTATGAACTGCGAAATTCACATGTAAAAAATGACATCGTTATATTTGTCATGGAAGAAATGATTGCATTTTGGAGGTTAAATTGACCTTTTAATCATTGCTTGACATATCTCTTTTTGACATTTGGTAACATTGCTTTTTAATTATTGACAAATCATAGTTTTCAATTTGTTTTAGTGAGCGTTCATGGGGAACGCTAATTCAAAAAAAGGCCTTCCGACTTATACAACTTATAAAGTGTTTTGACATGTAGGAAGAAAACGGATAAACATTAATTCTGATATATCGCCTAAACCTGAGTATCTGTATGGGTTTGGGCTGTAAGAATTATGCTTAAATTGAACAAAAACAAAATATTTGGTAAAATACACAAATGTATTTTGTCTAACTGTTAATTTGTCGTCAATACATTAAGAAGATTTATTTGCTTACGTGATACCATTAATGCTAAATGTCAACTTATACATGCTATAGGTGTAGGTCAAGATGTTTAGCAGCTCTGGCTGTTTCTGTGATATCAGTTATTTTGAGCCTATTGCCTAACTGTCAATTTATACATGTTACAAGCGTAGGTCAAGATCTTTAGTAGACTTAGCTGTGTCTTTGATATCGTTTAAGTGCAACAATCAAAGTTAACTTAACTACTATTTAATTTAGATATTATATTTGATTTTGAGCAAAATATGAAATGAAGAAAGAATGATCAATTTCAGACGCTCTTGAATAATGCATGCCGGAAAAGTCGGAAAGCATTAGACGACTGGTAGAAGTGAATAATTGTTCCATTTGAATGCTAATTTGGCTGTTAAAAGATCTGCTTACCATACATACATAGATAGGTTAATCAGAAGAATTTTGATCATAGTTACTCGTCTTTAAAACAAAAAAAACCTGCAGTTAATAATTAGTGAGGACTAAAAAAAAGATTATGAACGGGGCCAAGGCATTCATCCCACTGGTTAAAAGTATAAATGCGAGCCATCATATTTGTGTAATGAAAAATAAAGGAAACTAAAATTAAAATATTGTATGTAAATATATAACAGTTATTCTCGAATTTAAATATGACAAATATATTAAATTACCACGCACAGATTCTTACAAATATTAGACTGGGTATAGAAATGCTAAATGTTTACTGAATGTATAATAGTATGTCATTTTGTTTTCAATGCTTGACCTATAATTGTTTACTTTTATAAAACAAATATGATATGGATGGAGAGTTGTCTCATTGGCACTCATACCACATTTTCCTATATAAATTAACATGAACTTTATGATTAAAATCATAAAACGTATTTAGAAGATTTATTTTTGTACAGTTTCGTCTTTATGTATCAGGCTATAAAACCACATGTAAACACTTAATGATTTTACTCCCTTCTTTTTATTGATATTTTTAGGTTTTCTCTGGGTTTTTTAGTTTTTTTTTTTGTGATTATGTGCATTGAAATAAGTTAGATGTTGGATATCCGAAATAGTGTTTCTTATATATCGCAACTAAAAAAGTACTTACATTTTTGTAGCGTAGTTACAGCGACTATACAGGACGTTTTGGCCTTTTGAACTAAAATGGTTCAATTTGTTTAAATTCAAATTCAAAATTGCATGTTGATAAAGTCAAAAGTTGAAAATACTTTTGAATGAAATAATAAGGCAGTTGCGTTTTAATGAAAATATTCTTCTAAGTATTCCGATTTCGACGACTGACAATTTCATAATTTAAAACAATTGTAGAAAATTCTGGGTTTTTCTATCATGTTCATCATTATTGATCACAAAATACTATATGCTTTTAATCCGTTCTTTTTCTTGTTTTTTATGGATTTTTTGGGTTCTTTTGTGATTATGTACATTAAAATGAGAACTTATTTTTTGCTCCAACAAAGCATTGGAAAAATGTTTCAAATATATCAAAAACTAAGAAATTTCGTGTGTGTAGTTCAGTTACGAAGTACGTTTTATCCTTCCTAAACAAAGTGAAACTTTGAAATATTTGTGAGTGAAAAAATAAGGTAGTTGCGTTGTAATGAAAATATTCTAACATTCCGATTTCGACGACTGACTATTCTTTGGGCACACTAATATAAACAAGACTGTTTAATAACCTTAATTAAACTGAGTATATAATACTAAGATTATCGTTATCAGTTTCGACAAATTGTGGATTTAGTTTATCTTAACAAATTGATAAGTTTAATATGCCTAATCAATTTCCAGGTTTTAACATCATAAGCTAATCCTTTTTTTTTCAAAATTTAATTTTTGTTGAGAAATGGAACCTGTGTCCTCTATAGTATCATAAACAAATATCAAGTTCCCCTTTGTCCAAATAAGAAAAAAAAATGATTCCTTTTTCATAATTTATTAGTCAGTTCATCTAATTACCTCTTTTTATAAATCTGCGAGGTGGGTTTTTGTTATTTTGTCAACCCCCTGATATTTCCCAACATTGTATACTTCTTTGTAAAATGCAGGGATGTGTTAGATAAAATCTTGATGTTTCCTCTCTTCAAAATTCATTTTAAAAATCAGCCAATTTATACCAACCACAATGTGATACATGACAGAAACCAACTTCCAATTTGAAACGCTTTACTATTTCAAAGACTTTTCTCACACAGCATGTTTTAAGAGAAATTCAATAACTCATTTAACTATATCAATCATGTGCAAAAGAGGGGCGAAAGATACCAGAGGGACAGTCAAAGTTATAATTCGAAAATAAACTGACAACACCATGGTTAAAAATGAAAAAAGTCAAACAGACAAACAATAGTACACATGACACAACATAGAAAACTAAAGAATAAGCAACACAAACCACACCAAAAACTGCGGGTGATCTTAGGTGCTCCGGAATGGTAAGCAGATTCTGCTCCACATGTGGCACCCGTCTTGTTGCTAATATTACAAAAAATCCGGTAAATATTCTTATCCAGTAGGTCACATTCGTGAAAGGTTAACGAATATTGTAGTTATGACGTAAGGAACATATCCGAAATCAATTATGAAACGGTTATTCCATAACCAACTCGTGATGGCGTCCTTAAAATTTACGAAGGGATGATTTCAACTTCACTATTTGGAACTCTTGGTTTAATAGCTTCCTTGTGAGCAGCAACCCTCTTTTAAAATAAGCACGGAAATATCTTATAGATTGGGAGATATATATATACTCCCGTATGCATGTGCTGCTGGAATATTTTAATCCACCATTTTCTACATTTGAAAATTCCTGTACCAAGTCAGGAATATGACAGTTCTTGTCCATTCGTTTTTGATGCGTTTTGTTATTTGAAATTGCCATGTGATTATGGACTTTCCGAATTGATTTTTTTTAAGTTCAGTATTTTTGTGATTTTACTTTTTGCTACTTAGAAATGGAAAGTTCACAATTGGAAAGCTGAAATCCCACCTTTTTTTATGAAACTTAATCAAAATTTTTCATTTAACCTTATCTTGATTAGTATTCCAGATGTATTTATAGCAAAAACTTTCTATATTTTTTATATTTCTCTAGATTTGTATAAAATGTGGTTAACTTAATGTTTTTTTTTATATAATGAGTATAAGTCCAGATCAAAATTTTGGTTCATAACCTCAGCTTTTGTATCTATTATTGTCAATATCTTATTATATGTTTTTGGCTATGTTTACCGTGTTTATTTTGACTATAGAATATAGGAAACGTTTAGTTCTGTCTGTTCAAAGTATTCATGCATTCTTCGTTTTCAAGTTTGTAATTGCCTTATGTGTGATCCAAATTATTGTTTCATTGACATTTTCAAATGATAGAAGTTTGAAGCGTTAAGGTATTTCAAAGTGTAAATATTGATGTCTATAAACTTAATCAGTTGATTGGTAGAGTTTGATTTTGGCAAGTTTAATAGACCTCTTCGTTGTCGACTTTTCGTGAAGTTCGGTATTTGGATAATAATTTTTTGTCTTCTTAACACCTTAATAATGTTTTTGGTATATTTATTATACCTTTTGATGTTTAAAATCAATGAATAAAAAAGATAGCCCTAACATATTTACGTTCTTCAATAATATATTGTTATTGCTGTGCAACAGTGGATACATTGAATTCCTTTCATAGTGTTTTTGGTACATTTCTATGAAATCACAGCCTATCAAAAGAGAGACGAAAGATACCAGAGGGACAGTCAAACTCATAAATCGAAAAAAAACTGACAACATGTGCTTATAATGAAAGAAGACAAACAGACAAACAATAGAACATATGACACAACATAGAAAACTAAAGAATAAGCGACACGAATCCCACCAAAACTAGGGTTAATCTCAGGTTCTGTGGAAATATAAGCAGATCCTGCTCCACACGTGGCATCCGTTGTGTTGCTTGTGTCATAACAAATCCGGTAAATATTCTTATTTGGTAGGTCATATTCATGAAAGGGAAGTGGATTGTAGTTACGACGTTGACGAGATCAGATTGTGTTACCAATTAATGTTCGTTGAAAAATCAATTGATGTTGGTCTCATTATATTTGTTCGTTCATTACTTTATGGTGTTGAGATGTTTTGCGTTTGTTAATCAAGGTATCGAAAAGTTTTTTCGTATGTAATCTACAGGGTAATTCATGTAATACCGAATACTTTTTTCCGAATCACAGTTATCACCCGTTACTTGCATTCGTTGCATAACTACTCATTTGCATGCGTCATCTATGTCTATTACTTTGACATGTAATTGCTTAACTGTGAATGATGCATTTACTCATGTTAATGTTTTCAGCTTCTCAAAATAAATATAAAAACTAACTTGTTATTTGAATACATTAACACTTAATCAATAGTAGTTATGAAATGAATAGTTACATTTGCATACCAAAAAGAAAGAACAAATATTGATACGAAATCTCTCTTTACACTGTTTTTATTCGTAATTACTGCGTCGTAATGTAAGAGAAAATGTTGACATGTACAAAATTAAACCAACACGTTACAGCAAATTACATGGGTCCGAAATGCTTTTCTGGATTAACTTTTATTCGGAACGAACAAAGCATAATATATAAAAGCAAATAACGTATATGCATTATAAGAATAAAAAACTTAAGGAGCTTTAACACAAAAACAACATACAGAGTGAATTTAAATCATAATTTCTAAATAGATTTAAAATTAGACAAAAGGGTTTTTATAAAACAGGGACGAAAGATACCAAAGGGACAGTCAAACTCATAAATCAAAAATAAACTGACAACGCCATGGCTTAAAATGAAAAAGACAAACAGACACACAATAGAACACATGACACAACATAGAACACTAAAGAATAAACAACACGAACCCCCCAAAAACTAAGGGTGATCTCAGGTGCTCCGGATGGGTAAGCAGATCCTGCTCCACATGTGGCACCAGTCGTGTTGCTTATGTGATCACAAATCCGGTAAATAGTCTAATTCGGTAGGTCACATTCATGATAGAGAAGGGGATTGTAGTTACGACGTAAGACAAAGAATATCCGATATCATTTGTGAAACGTGTCGTTACCTAAATACTGACTACACAGCTAAAAAGTGATACCGACAGCATTAAAATGAACAAAAAACTCTGAATGACAAATATAACAAATATAACGGTTTTAGCTTTCAAAAAAATTACTTGTACCAAGTTAAATAAATGGCAGTTGTTATCTTATAGTCATTTCAGTATGTGTTGCAGTTTTGTTTGGTGTTTTGTTGCATTTCAGTGTTTCTGTTGTTTCGTTAATTTTCGTTATAATTGATGTGTTTCCCTCAGTTTTAGTTTATAACCCGGATTTGTTTTCTCTCAATCAATTTATGACTTTCGAACAGCGGTATTCTACTGTTGCCTTTATTCATCAAAAATTAATTCTTGGGTGCCTTGATATGCTGATTCTAGCAATTTGCTTATATCATGTATATTTTGGATATAGGAACATAATAGGTAAATATCCAATTTCGAATTTTGCAGTTCTTTGACCACAATTATTGTGTGTCACAAACATATGCTATATCAAATATTTCAAATATTTTGGTCACGAGCATCACTGAAGAGACATGTATTGTCAAAATGCGCATCTGGTGCAAGAAAATTGGTATCGTTAATTTTATCACATATGAAATCAAAATGCAAATTAACAGCTGTTTTAAGATTAAATGTCGTGTCCACACTTGCTCAACTGTTCTTGGTTCGACCTCTGCAGTCTCTTGTCTTCTATATGGTGTTTTATGAACTGTTTGTCTTTAGGTATTTGTTTTTTGCCACGGCTTTGTCAGATTTTTTTCAGCTTATGAGTATCAATTTCAATTTTTCTTGCGTATCTTTCGCCTCTCTTTTGATGTATAATCTTTTTCGTAAATGACATCTTTAAAGAATTGCGCTAGGAGTTGCAGTTGAATACGTCTGTGTATAATCCCCGTTCCTTACTCTTGAATATAAATATCTTTACCTATCGCGTTTCTAAGCGAAGTGAATATTCCAACTGTCGCTCCCGTTTTCTCGTGTTATATTTTTTCGTACTTCATGCGGTAACTTCCCGAGAATTACTGGTATCAATAGCGATCTGTACATTTCCTGACATTGTCCGAGAAACTCTAAACCCCGTATGTACGCTTCCTATTTATCGTGAAATGTTCTCAATCTTTCTAATGTATCATGTATCAGTTAATGTGTGATTGTGATGAATCGTGGTTTCGTATGAATCCCAGAAGTATTCCCATTGTAAAATATCTCCTTTGAAATCGGGAAGCGATAGCTTTGGTAGGCGATGGTTATTACTTGAGGTCGAACTTGATTGTGATAATTGCTGACTTGTGTGGGTAAATGGTTTTGAATACGTAACAAACTCTGGGGCGTGCGAATCTATTACTGAATTACTAAATCACAGCGAATGTATAGATCTACACGTAAGAGGGATAATATCATGCACCCCTCAGAATAAACGTCTGATCTAGGATTTGCATAATCAGAACCGAATGAGAACCAGCTTAAAATAATATAGATTCTAAAATTAGCATTATAAGAAGAACACCCTCCTTTCATTAATTTAAACATATTTATTTATAGTGGATTGGGAAACAAGTTTTGCAACTTGTATTAATCCCTTTCCACTTTGCGGGTGCGAGTGCTGCCTTGTAGCGGCATTAGCCTACTCTTTTTTGAAATCTATAAGGGTGTCTTTAACGTGCAAGAGATATGGCTCTCTCTTAACACGGGTCAGCCATTTATCGTCCCCTTCCGACGGACTATCATCGTTTCCTCAAGACCATACTCGCAGATGGTGTCAAGGGAGAGCCGAAAATTGAGTTCCTTTCATTAGAACTAGGTAATGGCTTAACAAAATATTGCTATTTCCTTCTAAGATCTAGTAATGTTGTATATTACCAAGACTGAATCATGAGTTATATATTTTTTTTTCACAAGCACAATTCTAATATGGATTATTTAAATGCATCGTCTAATTGCAGGATTTCACCTCTAAAAGTTAGTAAACATTAACAACTCAGGGGGAAAAAGCTCCAACCTGTAAATGTTGTAGCTTGAATGAAGAGGATGAGACACAAATCTTGCTCGACTGCACCCCATAACAAATGAAAAGACAATTTCCCTAATTGAAGGAGTGTATATCAGCATTATTAGTTTGTAATCTTGTACAAGCGCATTTTCTGAAAGCGGATATTTATCAGCTGCAAATGAACTGTTTGTATCATATTAAAGGAAGTAGTACATTATCAATATTAAAAAAACTGGAAAAAGATCTATGTGGTGTGCATACTAATACAATTTGGAAACTACACTGAGATACCCCCAGTTTCTTCTGAGTATTGTGCTTATCAGTTATCTAGTTTTCTGTGTCTTGTTTTATACACTGGTGTTTGTTTTGTTGTGTCTTTTTTCTACTGCCATGGCGCTGTCAGTTTATTTTGACATATGAGTTAGATAATTCATTTTGGTATCTATCGCCTGTCTTTTACTGTTAACTTTTTGCTTTGCTTGGATTTCAAAATTATTAAAAGTCAGGACTATGACTAGCGCACACATTGTGTTCAATGCTTTTATAGACAGAAAACAAACTGGTAGAAACGGGTATACTTCCCCTTCCTTCAGTTCATATACAGTACTTGTTTTAGGTTTCAAACCTGTGAGGTCCTTATATTAAATTATGTGTTGTGGTAAGTTATTTCACATACATATGGTGCTCCATGATAGAAAACATATGAATGCAAAAGAAGACGATAACTCAATTGATTGATGTTTTTTTTTTTTCAATTTGACTTTGAGAACTCTGTGCTAGTTCTTTTGGTGGTCAGGTTTTTTTGGGGGCGGAAGAAGCCGTAAATAGCTTAAATCTTCAGCAGGAAAATTTAATAACCCGTCATTTAAGATTGGAGTCGTGCACACCTATCACTGACGGGGGAAAAGGGGGGGTGAAAATTGCAACCTTAGTGTTGACCGGCTAGTTATAAAGTTGTTTAAATACTTAGAACACTCGGACAAAAGAAGAAATTAATGAGTGAGAGTAAACAATATTGATGGGTCAAGCTCTTTCTTATAAATAGTTTGACCAAAAATCTTTATTGAAATGACCATTTTGCACCAGCCCTGTAGTCAATACTTCGGTGTTGATATGAATATCAATAATGTGATCAAATTTACGAATTTGCTGTTTACAAAACTTTGAATTTTTCGAAAAACTAAGGATTTTCTTACCCCAGGCATAGATTACCTTAGCCGTATTTGGCACAACATTTTGGAATTTTGGATCCTCAATGCTCTTCAACTTGTTTGGCTTAATAAATAATTTGATATGAGCGTCACTGGTGATTCTTATGTAAACAAAACGTGCGTCCGGCGTACGAAATTATAATTCTGGTACCTGATAACTATTGATAGAAAATGAATTTAAAACTGTGGAACATAGTTTTAGGGCAATCATGCTTCACTTGATATTGACAGATCCTTATGAATAGTGACTGATGTTTAAAACCAGGTATAATCTACCATAAGGAACCAAGTCAGAATGTAATGTTTTCCATTGTTTGATGTGTTTGATTTTGAATTTAAATGATAACGTTCCATTCTGAATTTTTTTATTGAGTTTTGGTATTTTTGTTGTTTTACTTTCCAGTTATGTATACCTGTTAATAAATCATAGATGTTAAAACACTCACCCATCTCATTGTATATTTACACAGTTGTGTGTGAAACCTTTTAATTATTTTTATGTTAATTTTGAGAAGCTGAAAACATTCTATAAGCCAATCAGACATTTTGTCGGGGCCTTTTATAGCTGACTTTGAGGTATGGGCTTTGCTTATTGTTGAAGGGCGTATTACGGTGATCGAAAGCTATGTGTCATTTGGTCTCTTGTTAAGAGTGGTCTCATTGGCAATTAAAACATATGTTCTTTTGATTATCACTTTTCAGTTAGTACACGGTACCGACTTGTTTACTAACCTAATGTCTGATTGAAAATTTAGAATTCATTTAGAAAGTTTAATTTTAACTTACTCACGCATTGTTTAACTTATTTCTAGGACCTTTTTCGTGTTATAGGTTTATGACTGTTTCGGTTCTTATACAACATTGGAATAAAGGTTAATCCAGAAAAGCACACATGTAATTTGTTATACAGTGTTGTTTCCATTTTGTACTGTACATGTCACAATTTTCTTTTACAGTAACGAAGGAGTTGTCACGACACAGAAACTTGTGTAAAGCATGTAAAGGGAGATTTCGTATTCATATTATTTTTCCTTTTTGTCTTGCAAATTTGCTTTTAGGTTTCTTTCATTTAATGCCAAACAGTAAAACCTGTAAAACTAGACTCGTTCGGATATCATGTCATTTATATTTAGAAATGAGCAATACGTTTTTCAACATATCGTATTTTATAATATATATTTTCGTAAAACATCGAATGATGAGCTGTTGCTCATTTATTTTGATCAAACTCTTTGGCTGAAATGGATATATTAGGTCAAATACTAGTGCACTAATGTCAACATGTTTATGACTTCTAACTGACATACCACATGACCTTATTGCACTGAGTGTACTGATTATATTAACCGATTCTTTTCATAACTAATATCAACCGAGTGTAAATTTATTGCAATAACAATTAAGTTTTTGTGTTTATTTTTGAGAAACTGAAAACATCAAATATAGCATTTACAGTTTAATCATTTGTAGCATTTACATGTCACAGTTATAGATGACGCATGCAACTATGTAGTTATACAACGCATTCAAGATACAAAAAAAGTATTCGGTAATAGTTGATTAACAACTCTGTTTGAATTCATGTGACAAAAAGTTTTTGGTATTTTGTTAAACAAACACGAAACATCTCAATAGAGTAATAAACAAAAAAAATATAACGAGAACAACATCACAGGTTTGTCTCAGGGGAAAAGGATACACATAATTCGATCGTGTTCAATAGGTGTCGGAGACATTAAAATTTGTAAAAGTCAAATCAAATTTGAAGGTGACAACTCTTCAACTACAGCACTCTAATTCCGATTCTAAGATGTCTAATGCTTAAAAAAGAAATAACACGTTAACTTAGAGCTTGAAACAGGTATTCATTTGAACTAAAATGAATACGTTATCTGAATTTAATCGGGACAACACGAATACAAAAAATATTACTTTTATCACATTTTACCTTTTTGGCAAATGACTGCATTTATAGTTCCACAGAATATTATAAAAAGAAAAGATAGAAAGCAAATATTATAAATATGTCGAGATACGTCATAAAAAGATTGAACCCTTAATATAGCATTCATGGCCTTAAACCAATAAAAAAAAAATTTCCCCCAAGAATTCACCAACAGTTCTCAAAGTGACATTGAAATACTTCAATCAATCGACCTAGCGCCTTTTTTTGCATGAATAATCTTTTATTTATGAAACACCATCTGTATGTGTACAAATTTAGCACAGCACAGTATTTATTTTGTAAAAACTCACAGTTTTAAAATATAAAATAAATACCTTATACGAATTGGATTAAGAGTAAGTAAATCTTATAATCAAAGGAACTTTCACGGTAAGTGTGTTATATTCAAAATTGATATGTCTGGGATACTCATATTTGGATGAGCAGATCCAAACATAATTGTTTGTGCTGAGGTATATAAGAGTAGTTTCTGAGCCATTTTAGCATGTTAAGATTTAAGTGATGTAACCAAAACAGTTTGATAGATATTTACAGTAGATTTCGATCATAGTTAGATGGGGGAAAAAAGATGTGGTGTGATAACCAATGACGCACTCTTCACAAGAAAACAAATGACACAGAAATTAACAGCTATAGGTCACAGTACGGCTTTCAAAACCTTTCCGTATAGTTAGCTATAAGAGGCCCTGAAATGACAAAATTTATGTAAATCAATTAAACGAGAAAACTAACGGCCTTATTTAATGTACAAAAGAATAAACGAAAAACAAATATGTAACACAGCAACAAACGACAGTCATTGAATTACCGATTGAAAATGTCAATCCGGGTGCAGACATATTAAACCTTATAATACAGGGTTAAATATTTTGCCCCATAACACCTATTTTTCTTTTCATAAAGACTTTAATAGCTCATTATAGATTATTTTCCAAAATTTAAGCAGGTTCTTGAGGTTTTTCTTTCAATTTCAGACTCAAGTAATACCAATGCAAATATAAGGTAAAAGTCCGAGTCAGCCTTTTTCAGCCATTTTTTAAAACTTAGATATCACAAAAATGAGCTCCATGACCTATCAATATTTTTAGCTTATTTTGTTCCTTAACTCATGCTCTTTCGACTTAAAGTATCAATTTCAATTTCTTGATGTTTTTAGTGCATCCTTAAAAACTAAGGATGTCAACGAGTACTTGAGAAATCGAGTATCGCTCGGTAGTATCGAGTATCGATTATCAAAATGATACTCGACTAATCGGTTTACTGTTATAATGTTGTGGCTTTTTTTAATAAAAAAATATTTTTATTGAGAGCGCTTCCAGGGAAATTATATAGTAATCAAAATGAATGAAAATTAAAATACAATTCGAATGTTTGCGTTTAACTGTCATTTAAAATTTCTCCAAACAGAAGTACGTGTAGGATATATGATCACGAGCATTTTTCCAAGGCTTACACTTTTAGCTATTCTTAGTCCCTCCCACATCTTTGTACCGTCAGAGCATATATTTTCATCAGTAGAAATGTTATTACTCAATTTATTTCACATGACTGGGCGGAGTTTATCCAGTTCGCTCATAATAAACCAGTCCATCTATATAGATAGGTGTTTTAGGATACACTCATCAGTGCATTGTCCAGTCATTCTTTTGTAAATTCCTTGGAGGTCACTGATAGGTGATTAGAAATCAATAATAACTATAACGGCAATTATCGTAATCACACACATTTTCAAATCGACTGTCCTCATGCAAATTAAAACGTAAGCTCTGCCCGATCATTTAAAATAACAATGGTAATAGTTACCTATTTCATTGAAGAAATCGCTATGTCCCTGAAAAAATTGACAAGATAATATAATTTAAATAAGAACAATTGTATTGCACCGTGTATCGACCTTCTACAAACGATTAATGCCATCCAATCATCACCCCTTTGTTGATAATTAAATATGTTTTTATGGTTTTCAAATACTGTTGTTTGGGTAATACTTTTTTCTATAGATATTGATTAATTACTTGATTAGATTATTACCAGTTTAAATAATTAGTACAAGTATTAAATGAGCTATTAGTTATGGTATAAAATCCCTTCAACTATTTTTTAGTCCTTGGTAATAATGTTGAGAATATTACGATCATAAGACAACGACCCACAATACAGAACATGGGTATAATTTTGTGTTTCCCTTTTATTTAAATGTTTTACCGAGCAAAAACTCGAGTATCGCTCGGTAAATCCAACGAGTAATCGATTCATAAATCGCAACCGAGTTGACATCACTATTAAAAACTAATTAAAAATCCAAATATTACGTACAATGAGAAATGTTACGCATTCTTTGACAAATTATCATTTCTTCAGTAATTTTATTGCATGGTGTCAATATGACATCTAACTCCTCCTATTTGGTCTTATCTTACAGTGTGATAAATATGTTGTTGTCCCTGCAGATAAAGCCCCAAACAACATCATTTTTGTGTGTAAAACTCATTACATTAACAGCTTAATAAACGAATTAGGTATTGACAATTCACTTGGAAAGTCAACATATACCTTTACGACACTTAACAAAGAGGAAATCCTGGATAATCATAGGTCTGTTCTACGTTTCTTTGGAATTTCAATCAAAGATGAAGAACGGACTGGATCTTCCATCACTGTATTGGATACCTAAACTACATGGGTGTCTTTACATATAACGGTATATTGCTGGGTCTTCCAAGTGCTCTACGAAACCTCTTTTTAAATTGTTAACATCTATTTTATCAGCAATCAAAGCCGGGATTCAAAGTTATTTTGAAACGGCCTATTCTAAAGGTGGCGTGAATCTGATGTGGAAACTAAAAAATCCCAAATTCTTTCAGGACGCATACAATATAATTCTCCTTCATCTTGCAATAATATTAAAACATTTGACTTTTCTACACTTTACACAAGTATTCCACAATCTAAAACAAAAGACAAATTGAAAGAGTTGGTATTTATTTGTTTCATAAAAAAGAACGGCCAACGTAGATACAAGTATCTAGTCTTAGGGATGGTACTTATTAACGGATCACTCTGATTCAAACAAAAAAATTCTCTGAAAGTGACATTATTAAGATTCTTGATTTCTTGATTCTTGACAACATATTTGTTACGTTCGGAGGACGTGTTTTTTTTTCAAGACTGTTGGAATTCCAATGGGAACCAATTGTGCCTCTCTTCGTTTCGACTTGTTTCTTTATCATTATGAGGCTGAATTCATACAGGAACTTCTTAGGAAGAAAGATAAGAAGTAAGCAATATCCTTAAACTCTACTTTCCGCTATATAGACGATGTTCCCTCACTAAATAATTCAAGATTTGTTAATATGATGAACGCATCTATCCCATCTAACTAGAGATAAAGGATGCAAGAGATACAGTTAAGTAGTCCTCATATCTTGACTTACATCTAGAAATTGACAATGAGAGTCGGTTGAAAACAAAACTTTACGACAAAAGAGATGATTTCAGCTTTCCAATTGTGAACTTTCCACTTCTTAGTAGCAACATTCCAGCAGCACCTGCATACGGGATGTATATCTCCAAATTGATACAATATTCCCGTCCTTGTTTTTCCTATCATGATTTTGAAAGAGGGTTGTTGCTCACAAGGAAGCTATGAAACCAAGAGTTCCAAATTGTAAAGTTGAAATCATTCCTGCGTAAATTTTACGGACGCCATCACGAGCAGGTTGACCGTTTTGGAATACCCGTTTCATAGATGATATCGGATATGTTTTTACGTGGTAACTACAATCCCCTTCCCTTTAATGAATGTGACCTACCGAATTAGACTATTTACTGGATTTGTGATAACATTGGCAACACGACGGTGCCACATGTGGAGCGGGATCTGCTTTTCCCGTCGGAGCACCTGAGATCACCACTAGTTTTTGGTAGGGTTCGTGTTGCTTATTCTTTAGTTTTCTATGTTATCTCATGAGTACTATTGTTTGTCTGTTTATCTTTTTCATTTTTAACCATAACGTTGTCGGTTTATTTTCGAGTTTGACTGTCCCTCTACTAGTATATTTTGTTCCTCTTTTATAAACATATGCAATGGCCTTTGCATTGCAGAATTGATTTTGTCTTTCTTTTTTAAACGATACTATTGATTTATTCATCAAATACGCGTATTACATTTTTACATCAAGAGTCCTAATTTTTCGTACGTATCTTCACATATTTATAATATTTACTTTCTATATTATTTGATACTTTTCCTGTGGAACTGTACATGCAGTCATTTGCAAAAAAAAGGTAAAATGTGGTCAGATAAAGTATTCATTTTAATTCAAATTAATACATTATTTCAAGCTCTAACGTATTATTTCTGTTAGTAATGCATTAAAATCGGAATTAGAGTACAGTAGTTGAATTTTGTTTTGACTTTCGCAAATTTCTGTTTTGATTTCCCCGCCACCCATTGAACAAGATCAGATTATGTGATGTTGTTTCTGGTTATATTTTTTGGTTCATTATGGTTTTCAGATGTTTCATTTTTGTTAAACAAGATACAACAATAACTTCTTTCTTAGTGAGCTCTTTGGCCTACAGTTCTCAGTATTTAAAACACTTCTTCACTAGCCTTTCAGCACTGATAGTGCACGTTTCATCACATCCTCTCAAGGATGCAGTCGACTACAATAATTATTGACAACGATTGTCAGTTATCCTGTCTAAAGTCGGTATGTTCTTTCTGGGCATTCCGGCTTCCTCTTTAATAAAATAAATAAAACGTACCGCCAAGAATTAGCCAACAGTTGTCAAAGCGACGTTGAAAAACGTCAACCAATCTAAGTGACCTTGAAACATCAATCAGAAAATCGTCTTGTTTTGCTTTCACATTCTTAAAACATGGAACACCATATGCATGTTAAATGTTAAACCCCACACAGTTTTAGAATCTGAAACAAATACCTCACATGAATTAAATGAATGGATAGACCACGACCCTCCCAATTTGTTTTATATCTATTTAAGCATTAAACAAAATGTTAGCAGTATTAATAATCAGCACTTTTATTATAGTTGTTTTGTCTATTGAAATCCAAGAAAAGCAATAACCTTTAAATAGAAGTGAATAACCCCAAATGGACATTCTAACTCATCGGTAGAGGAAAAAGAAGAAGAAATCATGACATAGGACAAGACAAACATCAGTCTATTAAATACGAGACAGAAAACTAGAGACTTAGAAACACAATACCCAGTTGAAACAGGGGAGATCTAAAAAAAATAGTAGCTAAATTATATGACTAAGTAACTTACAACATAGATCCTTTATAAGCATTTGAATATTGATAATGCACATAAGAATACCAAATAATAAGTTTATTATCAACTGTACTGTCTAAAAAAAGAATGCCTTTGTCAAAAGTTGTAGCCTTATAATGCTATAATTATATACTCCAACAATTCTGGAAAATGTCTTCTCATTTTTGATATAATGCAGTCAAGCAGGAAATGCGTTTCATCCTCTTCATTCTAGCTACAACATTTACCGGTTGTGGTACTCGTATTTGGGTGATATCGGTTATCTCTCGTAGTTGATATATTGAGAGTAAAGATTCAATCTTGTTTAAGTGGCTGGTTAAATTGGCATATTTATAAGGGTTTTACATTTAAAGAGTATCTTTATATTACTGTTTTCAGAGGATATAAAAAGTAGATGTGGTGTGATTGCCAATGAGACAACTCTTCACAAGAGACAAAAGGACACAGAAATTAACAACTGTAGGGTACCGCAAAGCCCATGCCGCATAGTTAGCTATAAAAGGCCCCGAAATGAAAAATGTAAAGCATTTAAGCGAGAAATCTAGCGACTTGTTTTTGTTCAAAAAAAATGAACGAAAAAACAAATACGTTACAAGGTAAAAAATGAAAATTAATGAATTACAAGTCAGGGTACATAATTAAATAAGTAATTTTCAAATCACTGAATAAAAGAAAATAAGGTCAAATTTACTGTCGTGAGTTTGAATTAATATTTCTAAATAAATTATAACTTTATAATCAGACAAAAGTTTGTTATTAATCATTTCGGTACAGAAGTACTGACTACACAGCTGAAATATGATATAAAAAGGATGTAAATGAAGCCTATGATACAACTCTTCACAAAAAACAAAAATAACACAGACATTCACAGCTACTGTTACCGTACAGCCTTCAACAATACGCAAAGCCCATACCCCATAGTCAACTATAAAAGGCCCGGAGGGTACACTAACAGTAGTGTGACAAAATGTCAAATTAAGATTGGCATATATTATGTTTTCAGCTTCTCCAAATTAACACCAAATTCAGAGGATTTTACCAAATGAAGACCTGAGATCAAACGAACCACACGCTAATTATTTTTTTTTTATATATACAATGGGTGCAGAAAGGGATAAATTTACGAAGAATTAGAGAAATGATGTTTTCAGCCTCTCAAAATTATCATCAAAACAGACCTGTTAATTAAAAGGTTTCACACACACCTGTGTATATTTAAAATACGATTGCTGTGTGTTTCAACATCTATAATAAATTAACAGGTGTACATTAGTGGAAAGTAGAACAAACAAAAAAAAAACCAAATAAAATTCATAATGAAACGTCATTTATCAAATGGCAAAATCAAAAGCTCAATCACATCATAAAATGGAAAGCATTATTCCTGACTTGGCTCCTTGTGTAGAAAGGGTGGATTAAATCTGGTTTTAAACCATCAGTCACTATTTTTATATATGTCAATATGAACTTAAGCATGGATGCCCAAAACAATGTTAACGTTATAAATATATTCCTTATTAAAAATGATCAATTCAAGAAATGTTTTTGGTTAAAATATTTATAAGAAACAGTCTAACCCAACAAGAGTTTGTCCAGTCTTTAAACCTAGATCTTTTGCCAGCCTTTAAATATTGATAATTTCCTACTTCCTAAATAATGATACAAAATAACAACAGACAATTATCAGCTGTACAATTCCTGCTTTAAAAAATGCACATGTCAAAGATTGAGGATTAAAAATGTTGATTACATACTCCTACATGTTCTATTTCTGAAAAATGCTTTTTCCTTATTTATATGATGCAGCCCATTAAGAAATTAGTTAGGGTTAAGGTAACAATCATGTAATCAGACGAACTTTTTCTGTATTTTTACATATCTGAAATTTAAAAATCTGGGCAACTACGTTAGATTATTTGTACTGACGTTGTTTATCGTCTTAATGACTTGTTATTCTCTCCTTTAGTTTGTCATTTTAAATGTTAATTTTACTTTTTAGTCTATTTTTGGTGATATCATTGTTTGTAATCTTGTCTTTCATTTGTGCTAATGTGATTCGTCTACATGCCTTTTTGTGTTTGTTATATATTTTGTTTGTTTTAATAGTGATTACAATTATAACACAATGTTGAATGACGTACCCACATCGTTGTCAATATGATGGAATTTTATCCAGCAGACATACAAGTGAGAGGTTAATAACATTAACGGTACCTATTTTCCTGCACCAGATGCGCATTTCGACAACACATGTCTCTTCAGTGATGCTAGCTTAAATCAACTTTAATCCGCAATTTTCTACATAAGAAAAGGCCTGTACTAAGTCAAGAATATGACAGTTGTTTGATCTTTTTATTTTGCTGTTTGATTAGTGATTTTCATGTTTGATTTTTCATCGAAGTTCGTTTAATTTTTGTAATTTGGTAAGCAGACTAAAAAGCTACCGAAAGTGCTGAGATATTTGGGGGTATTTTCCGATCCATACCATTTATTTGATTTATGTAACCAAAATTGTTTGATAGTTATTTACAAATAATTTTAATGATAATTCAGTAGGTAAGCTTGTTGTAGAGCGGTTTTCTTTGGTAGTTGATGTATTGATAGTTAAATTCAATCTTGTTCTAGAGATTGGTTGAATTGGCAGAAACATAAGGGTTTGGCGTTCAGAGTTTCTTTATTTTACTGTTTTCGCAGGATAGAACACTCTGCACGACATTTACATTTGTGTATTTCAGTATCACGTGATAGTGCTCTAATTGACAGTAGCAGTACACAGTTCGCTGTTCTTGCTGTTAAAGATTGAAGATTTTAAAATTTTTGTAAGAAGAATTTATTTAATTTATCCATCTGAGACTTGTTCAAGTGTAAATTATCTAACCCATAGTTCTAATGTCTACTTGCAATGTGCATTCTACCATCAATGTTAAGTTGTTTTTCATGTGGTTGTGATCAAGTAATTTCTAGTTGAGACGTTTATTTTAGGGGTATATGATATCATCCACTTTTAGTGAAGAATAACCGGTTGTGGTTTGTCTGAGTGCTTTTAGTGTATACTTTCCTGTTTGGCATGCCAGCAAGCGTTAGTAGTTTCAACAGTGGATTGTACATGTTGGACAAACTCCAAATGTTATTCAAAATGAGAGACCCTTTTGTTTCCAAGTACACACAACTGGCTAAAGGAGGCCATTCAAATACATTTACAATAAATATCAAAAGAGAAGCGAAAGATACCTTAAGGAAATTAAAGTTCAAAATCCGATAATAAACTGACAACGCAAAGGCAAAAAAAAGACCAAAGACCAAAAATTCATTAAAAAATAACATAAAAAACTTAAGACTGAGCAACACGAAACCCTAATCATGCTAATTAAACCCTGGGTCGATTTTAGGTGTTCTTGGAATGGTAAGCAGATCCTGCTGCACAAGCTGCAGCTGACGTTCAGATACTGGTAAAAGACAATACAATTGTTCAAAGTTTAAAAAAAGTTGGCTATTTAAAGTCCATTAACAAAATAAATGACTATGTTGGACAAGATCATGTTAATGCAACATGATCATTAACCCTGCTTGGTACCAGACCGACATGGCACTAGTTCAAAAGGTAATAGTTCACAGGAAGACATGCCTACCTATACAGACACACTATTCATATCATTCCTCCTCCAAGCCATCATGTCCTTACTCTTTCTCTTTGATTCTGGGTGCATATGCAAGAATCAGTCTGGCCTCGTTTTAAATATAATACCTCTCACACTAATATCCAGTTCAGAAAAAAAAAAAAGAAAATTAATCAGTTATTCTTCCAATGTGGCAGTCAAAGAAAAATAACTCTAATTCAAATTATGTCAAAGAAAAGTTGTTTAATGTTAATGAATGTACTTGTTCTACACATGTAACTGGTATAACATTATAAATATGTATATAAATATAGTACACAGACATGACAGACAATTAAATAAATAGATATATCATAGTGTTACAACCATACATGTACAACATATTATTAAAATGTACCATTGTGAGAAAACTTGATGAGCACATGTGGTTAAACCCATATTATCACAGACAAATGATAGATCTACTTAATTCAATTCATCACTTAAGGATGCTCGCGGGTATAAGATTTTCAACAAAAAATCAAACATTTATTTTTCATTACAAATTTTATTTATTACCTTAAGTAGTTGTTGCTATATCATATGGTACAAAAACTATTCCAAAAAGGTCAATTCGTGTTGGCCCCAGATGACTTTTAAATTGTAGGTATCAATGAAACAGCTCATAATTATCTCCCTTTGGTCCAAAAATGACATTTTTTGGCATTAAAATTAAAATATCTTTTTTAACTCATTGGTGACCTATATTTTTTATTGTTGTTTTCGAATAAGCTGTACATAAACTAAATAATTGTAAAATTTAAGCGATTTCTGTAATTTAGTTCTTTTTTTATTCATTGTTACTTCGATATTACCGCTATTTCTACTATTAGTTCAACGAAAAAAAGGACACTAACAAAAATGTATCCTTCTTTCGAAGGCAGATTGTGAGCATAAATGATCGGTGACCCCATGTTTTTATTTCATTTTTCTATTAAGTTTAAGATAAAGTTAATTTATAGAAAAATATAACGAAATCCTATATCAAATAAAAAAAAATGATTTAGACCTGCAAGCCCACTTAAATGTAGATAAATTCAATTCATCATTTAAAACACACATTTCCTTCAACATGTTCAAAATGTATAATCAGCTAGACATGCTAGACATCTTGACATATTTAAATTCAGTAAATTTGTATACAATAAACATTTTCAATTACAAATATTTGAAGCAATGATTATGGTTATCATTATGATTATGATGATAATGAAGATGGATAGCTCCTTAAGGCCACATTTAAAAGAATGTCTGTGTCCCCTCCCCCGGGTCTACCTTTTGTAAACAGACCAGGAAGGCAGGTTCTTTTTTTTTTTTTTTTTTTTTTTTTTTAACTGGATGTGATTGTGGTTTGACTTGTCCAGTCCAGGCCACTTATCAGTTGTTTGTGCTCAATTTGAGTGTATTTATTTAGATTATCAATCCTTCTGCTTTCAAGCACTTTCCAAAAATGGAAACAAATTATTTTCAGGAAAAAAATAATTTCGATTTTTTGGTGGAAAATAATTTTTTGACCCGGGGGCTTATTTTTGACCCGGGTGGGGGGAGGGGAAATAAACATATTTTTAATTTTGGCCTAATCTCCAGTGGCAAATTTAATTGACATGATAGATATATATGCATATTTAAAGACGACCACAAATTTTCAAAGGGTGGTGCTACTCAAAGTTTAAGAATTTTAAGCACCACTGTTTGATTTATCCGTGGCTATCCTTGATCAAAATCTGTCAACAGAATACATAAAACACATTAGCATTCCTACAATTTCAATTATAAACAATGATAAAAAGTTGTAATTTACAAATAAGTTATAAGTTAATTCATAAATAAATCTAATTTATTTCATTTATGATATAAATTGGCATAGTTTAATTATGCTGAGCTGCACTGTGTTTATTCATTAACATGATTAAGGTACAGTATTTTACAATAGATCATTGAGACTACAGTTTTTACTAACATATTATTGTTCATTGATCACAACAGAAACGATTGTGAATTTTGAAAACAGGATGAGACAGTACATTAAATTTATCAATTCTTAAACAACAGTAACTTTTGATATCATTGAACATTACTATTGCAAACCAGATGAGACAGTTGATTAAAGTAATATAAGTGAATTGAGTACATATATAAACATTCATGTACTTAAGTGTCAAAATCCTAATAACAATTGATTGCTCTAATTCCTTTAACAGTATAAAATTGAATTAACAATAGATTGCAATGTATGTAAAATTCTATTTTATCAGTTGATGAATACTGTACCTGTACAGTATTTCTTTCCAGTTATTCCCCTTTGATCCCACACTCTTCCCCATTTACCATTGGATCTAGTATCCCATTCTCACCATTCACCAACCCTGATGTTGAAGCAACAATAGAGGAGATCTGATCAATGTGAATTTTTCTATGCATTTCATAATTGCTAAGAGATCTAAAACTTTCTTTACAAAACTCGCACTTAAATTGCAGTTTATTGGAGTGTGTATTCATATGAAATAAAACGTCAGCTTTTTTACTGAACGTCTTGTCACAAATATCACACTTATAATGTAGTTCTCCGTTATATGTTCTTATGTGCCTATTCAATGCCCTATTATCAATAAAACCCTTTTTACAAATTGGACAAATACAGAGTTTTTCCCCTTTATGTTGTTTTACATGCTTTTGCATGCTACGGTTATCAATAAATCCTTGATCACACATGTAGCATTTAAATGGCGTTTCACCAGTGTGTATTCTAATGTGGCGCTGTAAATCATAATTATCACGGAATTTCTTCTCACAAATGCCGCAAGTGAATGGTTTTGGATCAAATGGAATCACGTCTTTCTGGTGCCATTTTTTGTGCCGCACTAAGTTATATGAATCTCTATAGCATTTATCACATTCGTCACATTTAAATATCGGCCCCTCTGCAGTATGTGTTCTTAAATGACGTTGAAGATGAGCACTACGTTTAAATTTTTTATCACATAAAGAACATTCATAACGTCTCTCCCTTTGCTTTAACATTTCTTCTGTTAAATTCTGATACTTTTTTACTAAATCTTTTTCTGCATTTACTTTAACACTTATTACTTGTGCATCTGTTTGTAATTTTGTATAATTTTGACTCATTTCATTTTCAAGTTTTCTCTCAACAAACTGATTATGAATTTGACCAACTTTTAAAGTAGACAATTCACCTACTCTTTCTTCAGAATGAACTACAAATAGGTTACTTCCCTTTGCAGAAAGAGAGGCAGGAAAATCATCTAAATTTTGATGTGGGACATCGCCAGGATTTGATGTTAACATACTGGTATCATGGGGTGGATGTATAATTCCAGACTGGTTTACAGTGTCAAAATTAATTTCTTGATTGTTTATAGATTCAATTATAGCTGCTTTGAGAGATTCATTATCCCTGTCATCCAATAGACTTTTAGGTTTGTGACTAAAATCAGGACTTTTCTTGTCACAATAATTACATATATAAGTCTGTCCTTTAAGAAAGGGTCTAATGTTTCTTGATGAAACCCTGGCCCAAGGTAAAATGTGTGAACAAACATAACAAGCAAAGATTTTGTCACAAACTGTGCTCACACAATAAGAGCTTTCTCTGGAATCTTCTTCAGATTGGTTTTCTAATTTTAATTCATCACCTGGTAAAATGTACATTTCATTCGTACCATATTCCTCTAGATCTGAATCGGCCTCCATGATTGACATATCATTAAAAAAGGCGATTAACTAACACCAATTATCAACTACCTGAAACAGAATAAAATAGATTTAGAAACAGAAACAAAGATTGATTAATTGATTTCGTTACCTATTCAGACATCTGACTCAGACTTTTTTTAACTGAGTATTACTGTGCGTATTGTTGTGCCTATTGTTGTAAGTTTGTTTTTTCTACATTGGCTAGAGGTATAGGGGGAGGGTTGAAATCTTAAAAAACATGTTTAACCCTCCAGCATTCATGCATTGTTGCGCCTGTCCCATTGAATCAGGAGCCTCTGGCCTTTATAAGTCTTGTATGATTTTAAATTTTAGTTTCTTGTGCATATTTCAGTTTAGTATGAGGTCCATTATCACTGAACTACAAGTAGTATACATTTTTGTTTAGGGGCCAGCTGAAGTACGCCTCCAGGTGGGGGAGTTTCTCGCTGTATTGAAGACCCATTGATGGCCTTCGGCTGTTGTTTGCTCTTTGGTCTGTTTGTTGTCTCTTTGACACATTCCCTATTTCCATTCTCAGTTTTATTGTTGTTTAAAACACTACTTTTAACACCATGAACACTATTGGGTAAAAATGTATTTTGGGATGGAAAGTTTTTATTGGTGGAGGAAATCAAAGTACAAAGAGAGAACCACCAATCTCCATCAACATACTGTCATGACTTTATGTTTTATAAACCAGATGAACTACTTCCTTTTACTGGTATCACTTGACCAACAGAGGCCCAATTTACTGGTATCACTTGACAAACATAGGCCCAATTTTCTGGTATCAGTTTACTAACATAGGCCCAATTTACTGGTATCAGTTGACCAACAGAGGCCCAATTTACAATCAAAGAATTCAATAAGTAAAAGAGTTGGTCTGAACTTTGAAGGTAACTTGAAAGTTTAATTGGCTACACATCATGCAGATTGTTGGTTTTTTTTTTTATTGCCGAATTGACTATCATGGGTGTCGGAGTAACTAAAATTCATAAATCTATAGGAGGGTTGTAATGAGGTAACATGAGCCTCATAATGAATAAACATGATAAAGGTAAAAATTCTTGCTATTTGACGTTAACAGTAAATGTTGGTGCATGACCATAAAATGTACGTCTTTTAGACTATAAAAAAAAAATCACGATAAATATTTTCTAAATAACAATGGTAACAATAATTATTTGAGACATGAAAATATAGTATATATATATACCAATACACATAATTAACAGCGCCTGGTGATGTTTCTGAAACATTCATAGCCTGTCTGGTTTCGGTCCAAAAAGGACATCCATCAGAGGCAGAATGGTGGATTAATGGAGTTAACCGGCGATTCAGATTAAACTGGCGGTTGAGTTACTGATACACATATAGTTAATATGGCTTCTACTAACATGACTAACGAAAGCTCCATTTGGAGTTACATTGTAATGTGTTTAGAGACCACTTATGTCAGTACACCTTTCCTATATTGCCTATTGATTTTTCATTGACATAAGAGCTCTAATATAAAAAAGAAGATGTGGTATGATTGCCAATGAGACAACTATCCACAAAAGACCAAAATGACACAGACATTAACAACTATAGGTCATCTTACTGCCTTCAACAATGAGCAAAGCCCGTACCGCATAGTCAGCTATAAAAGGCACCGATAAGACAATGTAAAACAATTCAAACGAGAAAACTAACGGCCTTATTTATGTAAAAAAATGAACAAAAAACAAATATGTCACACATAAACAAACGACAACACCACTGAATATACAGGCTCCTGACTTGGGACAGGCACATACATAAATAATGTGGCGGGGTTAAACATGTTAGCGGGATCCCAACCCTCCCCCTAACCTGGGACAGTGGTATAGCGATTACCTGAAATTGATGTATAGGAAATACCTACATTACAAACTTAAAGTTTTGAAAACTTTTTAACACTGAGGATTAATATTTGTCTACCTTTGATCTTAAAAAGGAGTACTAAAGATAACTAAAGGCTTAAATGAAGCATTCTCAATAAGACCCCCCCCCCCCCCCCTCTCTCTTAAACCAAATTTTGTAATAGTTTTGACTTGACATTTTGGTGTATCACAAGCTAAAACATCAAGACTGCATGACTACCATGAAATACTATTATTAGACTTGATATGTAGGTGTATCATAAACCAAAGATCAAGACTAAATGATTACCATGTACTTCTTAAATGATTAAAAAAACCTTTACCCAATGCGAAAGCCCAAATCTGGTTATATCATCAGGTCACATGATTACCTTATAATGTCAAATGTTTGCTGTAACATGTCAAAATGTTAACTGTAACATGTACATTAGCTAAATATAGATAACTGTAACCATGGAAAATCCAACTGGGATTTTTCACTGAAAGGATAATTGAACCTGCTAAGATATCAACCACATACATATTATCCACTGGATAACTTTGATCCGCTGGTAAACTCTGAACCGCTGGTTACCATATCTATATAAATAGGGTGCAAACATTAATCCACCATTCAGACATTCTGCCTCTGATGAAGGTTCTTTTTGGACCGAAATTGGTCAGGCTTATGAAACATCACCAGGCGTTGTTAATTATGTACATGTGTTTTGGTATATATATATACTACATTTTTATGCATTTACATTTTTCTCACTGATACACATAGTTAATATGGCTTCTACTAATGAAAGCTCCATTTGGAGTTAATGTGTTTAGAGAGAACTTATGTCAGTACACCTTTCCTATATTGCCTGATAAGTATTTGAGACCTCTGACGAATCATATTAAGGATATTTTGAAGAATCACAATGAGAATATTATGACGAATCATAATAAAATCTTAATCAATTTGACGCAAACTGTAGCCTAATATAACCATTAACGCCTGACAGTACCCTTGTATACATGTACATGGTATAGGTGATCATAGGTGCTGTGACAGTGTGCGTATATACATAATTAGTTCTTCCAGATAAACACATCCTCATCTCTCAATTGAGGTCTAAGCATGATGCATTTTTGCTGACTTTTTGTAAGTGTGACACATGAAAGTCAAATTATTGTGCCGTGAAAACAGGAAATGAAGTCTAGCGGGACTTGTAAGGCAATTTACCAAAAAAATGAGAATTGCATAGGTACTAAGTGTAAGCAGGGTAAGGGAATTTGACATAACAATAAGCGGGATACAGGAATCTGACATCACAATAAGTGGGTTCCAGCATCAGAACCCCCCAATGAGACCCCCTTCATTCTTCACGCACAAATAAAACAAAAGGGACCAGTCCCAAACACATTTTGATTTTTAAACATTACCTTGATTCTAAATTATGTATCTGTATGCAACTTATGGTAAAAAAAAACATGGGACAATATATATTGACATATAATTATACTACGTTCCCAAGAAAAACATATCGGAAGAGATATTCGAGAAAGGGGAGAGAAACAAAATGCATCATTTTTTCATAATCAAATATTCGTATAATACTATTTACCACGATCTATTGCAGATCATGTGGCCGTGTATTTGTACAGTGTAAGATCAGATGACAATTACTTAAAGACGGTCGATGGTGTTTTAGCTGTCTATGTCTATATTACTCTGATCAATTTCATTATGTGCGGAAGGTTGTCCGGGGAAAGTTTCGATTTTTCCAGCTTTCTATTACTTCCGGTTTTCAGATTTCCTCCCAAAATTATGGACTCGGGTAGCTCCGAAAAATCTAGTCCTACGGCACCAATAAGTTTTGATATTGAGGTAATATATGGCAGATGTTATGTATGATAGAGTGTGAAGTCTTTATAAGTAGGTCTTAAGGTACAAATGTTATTCTGTAAAATTTCTCCACTTGAAAACAAATTATAAGAGTGTCTCAGGTCTACCTCAGTACCTGTCTTCCTGGTGAACTATATCATATGTACATGTCTGGTAAGAGGGTATGAATGCCCTTTATCGTCGGTCGTCAAACAGTATTTTTTTTTCAACTACCATAAGGGTCAAATTGGTTAAAATTCATACCTGCCAACTTTTGAAAATGCCCATGGGGGTTTTAGCGCGTGACAACAATTTCAAAGTTTAAAATTCTTTGCGACGACTATTTTGCGCGAAAAAGTGTCATTTTTGCATGATTTGTAAGATGAGCTTACATCCCTTTTTTTAAGTTTATTTGCATGATTCTAGTTATTATATCAGCAGAAAATATGAACATGTAGCTGTAAGACCAGGAATTATTTTCATGTGTAAGGATACTAAATAGTTGTTGACTTTTCCAATTTAAAATTATACACAAAGAAGGACTTTTATCAGGTTGGGAACAACACATAGGGATCCCCCCTCAATGTTAGGACATTAAAAACCACTTTTTAAGTACAAATGAGCATTCATATTATTTGAAGAAACTTTTCCCAAAGAACTGTACAGCTTATGATCTATCATTGTCTATCTGGTATTATATGGTCAACACATGTCCAAGAATTTTGATATGTTCTTGGCCTTAAATCTTCTTTATTATTCAAAATAATAGGACTCTTCATTTAGAAAAGCTGTTCCAAATATAATGTCAGAATTTCCCATTTCTAAGTTAACAAATCTACATTTTCCTATTTAATTTTTACAAGAGTGACCCCTTGACTAAGGGTTGTCCCTCATTTAAGGGATTCCTCATGTTGATGTGGGGAGGGGGGGGGGGTCCATGTGGAAAATAATGAAGAGTACATTATCCTTTAAATGATTGAATACATAAATAAAATTATGTTACAGTAAGTGTACATGTTATGTCAATAAATTAGTGAATAAACTACTATTTATTATATTCATGGTAGTACTGCATCATTGAAGTTTGTCAATCAGCCATGCTTTTATTCTTATTCAGTGTAAGAACCTCCTTGCAGTTGAAAAATCATTTGCCATGTTCACGTTTTTACAATTCTGACCAACAAACAGAGGAATACAACACAAGTTCAATATCTAGCATGTTAAAACAATCTTGAGAGAAAACGTTTTTGATTGGCTGATTAATTTGATCATGAGAAACGCACAATTTGATTGGCTGAACACGATTTTCCTCCATTGGACACAGTTCAAAATCGGGAACAACAATATTTTTCGTGTAAATTTTCACCAAATCGTGTTTTAGAGGGGTTTTCAGGAACACGATCGTGCAATCGTGACAAAGGGTCAAAATCGTGTAGTACACGCCTAAATCGTGAAAGTTGGCAGGTATGAAAATTTTAGTGTGATTTGTCAGACCATCCTTTCAATTATTTTTCAGAGTTCTCAAATAATTATTGTTACTGTTTTAAAAAATGTGATTCGTCGAAATCACTCAATTTTTTAAATCGTCTAAAATAAAAATGTACATTTAATCATTTGTTAATTGTCATGCACCAAAAATGACTGTAAACGTCATTTGGCAAGAATTTTTACTGATATTTGTTATGAAAAATGATTGTATTGTACCCCCATTACCATTTGTAATTACGACTCTCTGATAGATGTTTTGTGTTGTACTATATACACTGCATAGTATTGACGAGTCACAGAAAAACTCCCAAATGCCACTACAACATCAGATCAATATTGGATCTATAAATACTATGAAACAAAGTGACAGACTCAGTAGTTTATTTCTGAAGATGAAAATATTGTAAATATCAAAAAGAAGATGTGGTATGATTGCCAATGAGACAACTCTCCACAAGAGACTAAATATTAATAACTAAGAAATTAACAACAAAAGGCCACTGTACGGCTTGTACAAATGTATAACAATTCAAACGAGAAAACTAACGGCAAAATTTATGTAAAATAAAAATGAACAAAAAACAAGTATGTTTCATATAAAAAAAACAACAAACATTGAATTACAGGCTTCTGACTTGGGACAGGCCCATACATAAAGAATTTGGCAGAGTTAAAAATGTTAGGGGGATCCCAACCCTCTCCTTAACCTGGTACAGTGGTTATTGGAAAACACACAATGTAAGAACAAACTATAAAATCAGTTGAAAAAGGATTAACTCATCAGACATGTGAGGTAGATACATATAAAAATAAATCTAACAAAGTCATAGTGGATGTGGCAGGGTATTAAGACAATTGATAGCTACAGGAAATGAGAAACGTATGTATACCAGTGTATACTGAGGGAATCCTATGTCTGCTGCTATATGCATGCCATGCAATTTCACTTAAATGTAGTCAAAATGTCACAATAAAATAAGGAATATACAATAAGAGAAAACAATCAGAAATATTACAGATCAGAAGATATTTATTAATGTACATGATGTTTGCTGGTTTATTATTTATATCTACAAATGATCTAAGACATTTGTAAGAAACAGAAAACATGTTAATCCTGTTGATAGTTGAGATATTTTAATCATCGTTGGTTTTCTTTTTTCAGTTTGATGATTCTGAGTTTCAAGCAGATCTGCCTCAAGTTGAAAATCCAACATTAGAAAGCATATTAAATGAGGTATTTATATACAGAAATTATTGTGTGCATTTCATGCATTTATTAACGGGATTTCTGAAGAAAAATGAAGAATGTTAAAAAATGGGAGATTAATTATTGCGATTATATACAGGTTAAATTATTCGCATTTATGATTTAAAGAAAACCTTGCTATGAATGTTATAATTTTATGTTTTATGACATATTATCTAGATATTTAAAAGCCTTGAACATGCATGAAATATTTGCCACTGGACATTTAGCAACAAACATTTGATCATTCTAGACATGCTAGAGTTGATAGGTAAATTAAGGGGCTCTTATTTGAATAAGGCTACACTGTTTTGAGAAAACATATTCTGTGTTTCATATTCAGCTTTCAGATTCATATATTTTGAAGATGCATTGCATTTAAAAGCATGTTAAGTGTTGGTGTGATCAAACAGCAGGTGAAGATAGTGTTATATATAGACATTCATAATGTTTTTACCTATGGATTCTGTTTATTGTTGATTTTATGTATTTCAGCAGGTGAAGATATTGATATATATATATATATATATAGATATATATATATATATATATATATATATAGACATTCATAATGTTTTTACTTATGGATTCTGTTTATTGTTGATTTTATGTATTTCATCAGGTGAAGATAGTGTATATATATATAGACATTCATAATGTTTTTACTTATGGATTCTGTTTATTGTTGATTTTATGTATTTCAGCAAGAAGATGATGAATCTCTACTAGAAGAAGATGATGTGTCTGTCCCCTCCTCAGTACAGCTCTTTAAGGATGCTGGGGACACATCTTCTTTATCAAGTCAAGACAGTTTGTTATCAGACAGACCAAGAAAACGGGAAAAGTTAGCCAAAGTTTTATTTACTTTTTCAAGTCACTGCATCTTTTTTCAATTTTTAATAATATATAATATGTACATCAAGGGTTATCCATACTGTTTTTTATCAGACAGTCTAAAATAATGGAAAAGTAATACACTTTAATTTTTTCCCATTGTTAATCATATAAAAAAAGGCTTTACTATCAGACTATTAGATCTGTAAACTGACAAGTGTGATTAAAAGTTCTGAAACAATGTTAAATGAAACGTACAAACTTTTTATTCAACAAGAATGCAAGATGGGGAAAAAACTTTTTTATCTAAGTAATTGCCTTCCTAGGACATATTGGAGTAAATAAGTAAATTGTACCGTGTAGAATAATGGAGCCTAAATGTATATCAATATAGGTTCGAATTTACACTTAATGTTCATTTTCTTTTAAAAAATAAATTGAACATGTTGAAAAATTAACACTTTTGGACAATCAGATATATAATGACATACAAATGTAAATGGCAACAATAATGAATTTGTATTTTCAGGTTGAGAAAGAGCATACATTATAAAATCCATGGATCTGTACTGAAGCCCAGTAAACTGAAGAGTATTTCAGCTCAATTGTTGTCAGCTGCTGTAAGTTTTATACAGAGACAATCCCCATCACTCATACCTGCAACCTTTCAAAGCTAGAAAGTAGGAATCTGAGTTTTTTTTTTAAGTTCCACTAAGGGGGAAACTTGGTCTAATTATTTCATTAATTATATTCCACGATTAATTTGTTAACACCTGAATGCATCGACAATGAAAAATCTCCAATTTATCATTCAGAATAAGCTCAAGATTTACCTATCTGGATGGATGAAATTAAGATGATGCCTGATTGGTCACCTCTTCTACACAATCCAGTCTTTAAGAATTTTTATCATGTTAGAAATTCAGGCCCTCAGTATAGATTTGTTACAGGAAGGGTCTGAATTATTCTTGCTAGGGGAGACTTTCTGGACGACCTTTTCTTGTTCATAATTTTAAAATATGCCCAATTTATGGGCATTGTCTGTCTTTTTGTGCGTCTGTCCCGCTTAAGGTTAAAGTTTTTGGTCAAGGTAGTTTTTGATGAAGTTGAAGTTCAATCAACTTGAAACTTAGTACATATGTTCCTTATGATATGATCTTTTTTAATGCCAAATTAGAGTTTTAACCCCATTTTCATAGTCCACTGAACATAGAAAATGATAGTGTGGATAAGGCATCTGTTTACTAGGGGCACATTCTTGTTATAATAAAGATATGTAACTACACTGATGAGTATGTGAGTGTAAAACTTGCCCATGACAAGGTGTGTTGAACAATGATTTTAATTGAATAGGAGTCCAAATTATCCTGACAAATGTTGTTTGTTCTTTTGAAGTGGCGCAGCTATCTTTACAAATGAAAACTGCTTACTATTATAGGCAAGCACTAAAAGTTTTGTTAAATAATAAACGAATAATGTGACACATTAAAGGAAGAATTGCATTTACTTTCTTCTACAGGATAGAGTAGATGCTGGTATGCCAACAGCCATAGTGAGTATTTAACAAGTTAGATGTAGATAAATAGATATTAGAAGATGTGGTATGAGTACCAATGAGACAACTCTCCATCCAAGTCAAAATTTTAAATGTAAACTATACAGGGGCGTAGCAGCCGGTACGGCAGGTACGGCACTCGCCGTACCAATAATGTTCGTTGGTACGGCATGCCGTACCTAAAATTTATATAAAAAATATCAAAAAATAAGGGTTTTCAACGGAAATAAAGAAAATAAAGATTTTACAGAAAAAAATCATGATAGAAAGGTCCATGTAGAAGTCATAGCAATATACGGTATACATTCATAAGCAAAGTTCGAAAACTCGTATACGTAGTATATACGATAACGAATAATTGCCCTGTATTAATCAAAGTACGGATTTTTTTTTACTTACAAAAGATTTTAATTGACCATGCATATGGTCATGAACAGTCATAGTACTATCAATAGCATGTTACTGCCTTCTACAATTGTTCTGGTTTAAACACAAATGGCATGGAAGAATCAAAGTTAGAACTCTCAAATGGAGAAACAAACGTTGTGCGGCAAGCATGGAATTTTGTGTGACTGGCATACAAGATTAAAGTTTAGAAAGCTATAAAACCAGTTTTAGTCCAGTATTTTCTACTTTAGAAAATACCTGTACCAAGTCAGGAATATGAAAGTTGTTATTCATTCGTTTGATGTGTTTGAGCTTTTGACTTTACCATTTGATAACGGTATTTTCGTTTTGAATGTTCCTGGGCGGGGTTCGGTATTTTTGCTATTTTATTTTTTGCAACAAAACATTGTCAGTTACTCTGTATGCATGCACCATAAAGTTTAAGTAATCATGACTAAAATATAAACGAGTTGTCCCAATTTTATTGCGTGCCGATCTATCCGCTACAAAGACAAATAAACGATCTGCACATTGTTAAAATGCACATTCTGCTTCTAGGCACCAAGACGATCGGAATATAATCCAACTTCAACAACACCATATACAGTAACACATTTTTACTGTTTTATCAATAGTCATGTTTTGGTAATATCTATTTGACGTGGCTCGGTACTTATACATCCCGCCATTGTGAATGTGTGATATCATTTGTGCTATGGTAAATTTTTGTGATCGCGTCTTTCATTTTTGCTAATGTGCGTTGTATATATGGCTTTTTGTTTTCCTTCAAGATTTTAAGAAGTGTTTGCAAAGAATGTTGCATTTTGAACAAAACATACGAAAAAAACTGAATGCGATTTTCACTTGTAATTTAACACATTTTTTATTGGAAAATAACAATTTTTTTTCTTCATTTAACAGTTATTGTGTGAATTTTATATATAATAAACTAAATGTTCAAAGGTTACGTGCGACACTTGGTTGTATATTATTTCTCGTAATTTTGGAGGTTTACACTCTACAAATCTGCAATCTACTGTGTGATATCGAAAAAAAAAAAAACTAAAAGTATTTAGCGTTCCGTGACGCTAAAATCTGAAAGCAAGTGTTACGAATATTCGCCGTGGATATAAATCTAGCATTCACATAGTAGACGTGCCAACCTTAGCATGATCCTTAGAAATAAAGTACATAATGATAGACCAGTCCTAGTCACAGTGATTTTTTTTTAATTTTAGTTACTGAAGCCCTAAGTCTGATCTTCGACGGTTTACAAATACGTTTAATGCTATTAGAAAATGCTATTCCATTATATTCCCTGAACTCTCTGCATCTAACTGTTATGTATTTTTTTTTTCCGGTTACCAACCTTTCCCCCTGAAATACCTGTTTTTTTTTTCTTTAAAACATATCATATAAAAAAAAAACATGTACATGTATACATGTCATATGCATATAATTACGGAAATACATTACTTAGGGATTCGAATCAGTATTTCTCTTCATATATTAATCAGTCTCCCTGTAAACAAAAAGGCAAATAACTGCAAATAAAAAGTTGATTTTTTTGTCTGATCTTTCCTATATGATATGTACCGGGTTGGTGTGTGTCCAGGACTTTGTCTCACCCAATTACGATTCTAACCATGAAATACTATATATTCCAAATGGCTTTGAATCTACTAAAACTTGTTGAACTTGTTTAAACACAAGTAGATTTTCCTCTTGACTGAGGTTATTTTGCCAAACAGGAGTGTTTTATATTTTATGGGAACGGAATAGTATCTATTGTACGTTTTCGGACAAGGGAGTACACTCGAGAAGACAATGCTTACTGCTTTCGATTCTACCACAAGTACAATTTTTAATTTCTTCAAGATTTCTCTTAATACATGTTCGTTTAGATTACTGCAATCCATCCGAAGTCTGGCATGAAGTATTTGTCCTTTCCTTTCTCCATATAAATAATAATTTGGTATTTTACTTAAATTTTGATTAAGGTAACGTTTAAGTGTAAACTTAGATGGGACCAAATCTGATATCGTCCAGAAAAGCATTTCAGGATCGATCGAATGACTGACGTAAGAAAAGATTTCTGATACAATGCTGTTCTACACTTTATATGTTGTGTGTCATTCGTTCGACTTGTGTCATAGTTATGAATATTAAACAGTTGTGAGGGATAATATCGCTTAAATAATCAGGGGTCTTATTGTGAAACATTTCATGTTTTTTACCGTCGTCTTTCTGATAGTAACTCCCATCCTGTTTCATTGTATAATTTGTTTATGGGTGATAGCTTAGTACCGCCAGTAACTAGCATAGCCGCTTCAAGTTGCATATTTTCTAGTTTATCACTTTTAATAAGAGCCAAAGTGGTCGACTGGTCTAGCGCGCCGATCATAGTGCAATGCAATTTGGTACCACGATATCTCAGTTCGAATTCTGGTGAGGGGAAAACAAAAAATTTGCTAACGCAAATTTACAGTTCTAACATTGTTGGGTTGATGTTTAGAATATTTAAATACGTCTGAACGAGTGACAACTCTACAACAGATTTATCCATCGGATCGCTAGCAGTGATGGTGATACAATATATACAAACTAATCTGTAATCACGATGCCTTTATAAATGACTTGTAAATTGGGATGTCCCTCTCTAGAAATGTTGTTACTTTGTTTGTTCTAAGTTGTTTGAACATTGTTATGTTGCTACTACATTATCGCTTTAGCAGTTCTAGCATTGTCGTCATAAACTTATTGATCGTTATTGCGATGAAACCATATTCACAATGAAAATAGATTTTTTTCGCAGTGTCATAGATTCGTCGTTTGTCTTACCCTTACTTGATATTGTATGAGAAATTCTGAAAGTTATCCATCATGTTTATTTATTGGTCTTTGTAAAAGGAATTTAGAAAATCTGTTCATCGGTCAGTTCATAGTTCCCTTTACTTCCTGAATACTTTTAGCGAAGATTTGATAGTTTAATAATTTCCTACAACCGGTATGCATATTCGGAATGGCGCTTTTTTTTCTGTCAAAAATTTTCAAAAACAAAAAACAATCAAAAGTATTGTAGGAGCATGCCAAGGCCTGGCAAGGTGTCCAACACAAAGTTAAAGTGCGTTTATTTAGTTTTTTGATAAAGTTTAATTGCTGCCTTTTCGACACGATTCATGTTTCAAATTCTGTTTTCTATATTTTGAAATTGATTTTAACACAAGAGAGTAATATAATTGCACATAAAACAAGTTTTTTAGGAACTAAATTTAAGTGTCAGGAGATTGTCAGAATGCAGGATTCAAGTTGCACTTTTTATCATAATTTTTTATATTTTGATTTAAAAAAAAAAAAGAGTCATATTTTAAATTGTTGCCCATAAAACTAGGGTTTTAGAGAACCAAATTTAAGTGTCTGGAGGTTGTCAGAATGCAGGATTTTGCTCTATTTATTAAAATTTTCTCGGGGGCCTTGAGCGGCCCCCGAACCCCTTGCCGCATAACCGCCTCTACGAGGCGGGATGCGTCGCTTCGCGACCCATCATGATTTTCTGCCGTACCAATATAAATTAGGATGCTACGCCTCTGCTATATATGGCAAAGTATGTCCATCAACATGGAGCCTTACATCACACTGAACAATAAGCTATAAAGAGCACCCTAAAGAATAGTGTAAAATCATTCAAACAGGAAAAAACACAGTCTAATCTACATGAAAAAGAGATTCGAGAAGCACTTATGAACCACATCAGCAAACAACAACCACTGAACATCAGGTTCCTGACTATAAACTATAGTTTCCACAAATAAATGTCTATAGTTTGAATTGTTTTACAATGGTCATTTCTGGGCCTTCTATAGCTGACTATGCGGTTGAGCTTTTCTATAGTTGAAGGCTGTACATTGACCTATAGTCATGATAGTTGTTTATTTCTGTGCCATTTTATTTCTTTTGTTGTGAGTTATCTTAACAAATTAACAATGGGCAGTTATACCACATCTTCTTTTTTTGTCAATAATTACTGTATACTACATGAACTGCAATTACCTTGTCTGTCCATCATGTATTTTCAAAAGAGAACAATTTCGACTTCTTTTTAACCGGAATTTTGTGACAAAAATGTTGGTTATTGATTTGGAGATGTACAGAGGGCGGTCGGGCGTCAACCAAATGTTGTCTGTGCATTTACTCATAAACCGTTCAACCAAAGCTTTTAAAATTTTAATATGTTGTTGCTGACAACAAAATGAAGGTCAAGTTCAATAATGACTTCAATTTGGACTTTTACCGTTCAGGAGTTATGGTTCTTGAAAGATTGAAAAATGGCGTTTCCAGTCGTGTCCATGCATTTACACATGAACTATTCAACCAAAGCTTCCCAAATTTTGATATCTTGTTACTGATGACAAAATGGAGGTCAAGTTCAATAATGTCGATTTTGACTTTTACCGTTCAGGAGTTAAGGTTCTTGAAAGATCGAAATGGCATTTCCATTCATGTTGTTGCATTTACTCATGAACCATTCAACCTAAGCTTTTCAAATTTTAATATGTTGATACTGATGACAAAATGGAGGTCAAATTTGATATTGACGATTTTCACTTTCACCGTTTATCAGTTATGGTTCTTGTGATATTGCCAGGACACAAATAAATGTTAATAAATCAGGTTTGCTGTCATTGTGACAGCCTCTTGTTTTATGAATGAGTTACACCCGGCCAGTTGACATGTCAGAGTTCAATCAGTGAAAATTAATTCATGAAACAACTAACTAAGCATAAAATTTTCATTAATTTTAATTTGTTTGTCATTATTATTCTTTACCGTTATTGTTTTTTTTTTTGTTGGATTTACCTTGAATTTCAGATTTTGTGTGGCAGTTTCAAGTATATTTACATGTATTTAATTGATTTTATATAAATGTACCATGTATCTTCCCTCTTGACTAATTTTAATGCTACTATATATATAGCTACATGAAAATTTACTAAATGAAATGATATGTACATTTTGCTGGTTTAGTGTATATATATGTATAATGTATTATAAAACATTTTTATTACAGGTCGTATCCTCACTAATTGCCATAGGAACGTCACATGGTTTAGTCTTAGTATTTGGTAAGTCATTAGTTATGATTATGACTGGTAATAGTAAAGTTTTTTTTTTGGAATAGAGCATCTTCTTGAAAAAATATTGACTTATCAAAAAAAAAAATATGGTACATTTTAGAATCAATGTAATTGAATTTTTTTATCTATCTATTTAAAAATATTCCTTCAAGAATTTGAATACAATTGATTACTTTTAATAATCCCTGACAGCAACCAAACAACTCCCATAACCAAAGTAAAGATATACAGATCATGATGTTATTATTATAATTTCATTGATTGACTGGTAGAAATATTGTAAGACAAGCCCCCTTGTCATAAGGACAACCTTGAGATATTCTTAAGCATGACACATCAATTTGTGTTTCAGACCCTAAACAAGTATTGAAGTGGTGTCTAGGAAGTACAGCTGTGGGGACTCAGTATGGATCTGTATCAGCTCTGGGATTTAACAAAGATTGTACCAGGCTTTTGTGTGGGTTTGCAAAAGGACAGGTAATAGTTATAAAAAAAATTTCATATAAGAACATGTGGGTTTTTTTCTTATTAAGGATGCTTGCTACACAAGGTTTCAACTTGTATGTCCTGAGTCATAAAGTTATGAATAGATTTAAGGTACACAATACAAAGATTTTTCATCCCCATTCAAACATGTCAGGCATCTTTAAACTGATGTAATTCCACTCATCTTTCTTTATAAATTTTATAAATGAGGTAGCAAAAGAAAGAAGAAGGATTAATCTTTCAAATTGTGATAATTTCATTATGATATAGTTATTTCATAATTAATTGTTATGTAATTAGTTGCCATATTGTGATGGTCATACTTGAATGAATTTAGCTTCTTTGTTATTCATAGCATCCCAAAATATTTTATAGATTCTTGCAAAACACAGTTTGACCTCCAAAACCTCTCTAATAAATCTTCAATGAAGTTTGCAACATCAATTCATAAGCGACCACTAAATTCCAAAAAAAAAATTTGTTCTATTGATGTTTTTAGAAATCAAAGACACGGTTTTGGATGTCAAGGTGTGTTGTACAAGAATCTATAAAATATTTTGGGATGCTATGAAGAACAAAGACGCTAAATTCATTCAAATGTGGACATCACAATGTAGCAACTAATTATGTCATAATGAAATTATCACAATTTGAAAGACTAATCTTTCTTCTTTATTTTGGTACCTCATTTATAAAATATGAAGAAGGGTGAAATGAATTACATCAGTTTAAAGTTGTCTGATTGGGAGTGAAAAAATCTTTGTATTATGCTACCTTAAAAGAGACTATAAAAGACTATAAAAGATTTGTCATTGATATCCAATTCTCAAAATAAAGGGGGGATGGACATTAATGATGTGGTACATTATACTACTGGCCAGGGGTATAACTATGTAAATATCAGCTGAAGGATTTAATCACATTCTGTTGTTAAGGAAATACTATTCTTCTCAATTATCAAAATTAGTGTTTGTCAAACTGCTATATTTCCATTGAAATTTTTCTGATAAAGCGTGTGGTTCAATTTTTTTTTTAATTTTTAATTTTTTCTCAAAGGATCAAAGCAAATATTTTATTAAAATCTTAAGAAAATTAAAGGAGCCATATTAATGGTAGTCTCTGTGTTTGGTACCACCTAAAGTTATTACAAAGGTCAATTTCTGGCTTCAGAATTTCTTTAGGAACTTTTATACTTTATGAAATTTGATTACAGAAGGTCAAACATATTTCTGTTTTTACTCTCAGATTACTATGTGGGATTTAACTACTGGCAAGTTATTAAGAACAATAGCTGATGCTCACCCACCTGGAACTGCTGTTCTTCATATCAAGGTTAGTGAAAATCATTTAGGCAATACAAAAATTAATGTTCTTCAAATCCAACCTACGCTATTGAAATTTTATTGGTTTTGTCCATTATTCAAAATCAAACATACATTTAATGAATGGCTATTATTTATTTTAAATTTATTGAGGCAGAGTATGTAAAATGTGAAGAGTCAAAAATTAATTTTATGGTTAAAAAAATTCAAAATAAATGGTTGGCATTCATTATAAAATAAATTTCTATCAAAAATAAGGCTCAATGAACTTTTTATATTATTTATATTAACAAAAACAATGTACACACATGTCAGCATATGGATACACAACATCAGAGTGGGCGTGTAACCATAAAAATTGACAACATTGAAAATAAAAATAATACTTTTAACCAATCAGAAGACAGTAAATACACCAAATTTATTTATTCACTAGACTGAGTATTTATTGCTGGTTATTAAAAAAAAAAAAAAAAAAGGTTTCAAGCGATAGTAGTGGACTGATGTTTGAACAGGAAATAAATTCAGGATTTTTTTATTGATATCAAGTTAAAACAAACAAATGAAAGAATCTGCATAAAGCTTTAAAAGTGAAAATCTATTGTTATTAGGATTTTGTGTACAAATAAATTCCACAAAGAAACTAAAGCCCCCACAAACTTTGATGAATCCACTCTTCGCAGATACAATGTATATAAAAAAGAAGAGGTGGTATGATTGCTAATGAGACAACTCTTCACCAGAGACCAATGACACAAAAATTAAAAACTATGTAGACAGCTCTCTCACAAGCAAAAGACGTTATCTGTAAAAATATAAAGGTGGCTCGCGGGTCTAAATCAATTTTTTTATTTAATATAGGATTTCCCTATATTTTTCTACAAATGCACTTTATCTTATACTTAATAGAAAAATGAAATAAAAATATGGGGTCACCGTTCATTTACGCCCACAATCTGCCTGCGAAAGAAACATATATTTTTGTTGATGTCATTTTTTTCTGTTGAACTAATAGGAGAAATAGCGGTAATATCGAAATAAAAAAAGAACTAAATTACAGAAATCGCTATAATTTTACCATTTTTTATTTTATGTACAGCTTATTTGAAAACAACAATAAAAAATATAGGTCACCGATGATTTAAAAAAGATATTTCAATTTTAATGCTAAAAATTGGCATTTTTGCACCAAAGGGAGATAATTTGGAGCTTTTTCAATAATATCTACATTTTAAAAATCACCTGGGGCCAACACAAATTGATTTTTTGGAATGATTTTTGTACCATATGATGAAGTAACCACTACTTAAGATAAAAGATAAAATTTGTAATGAAAAATAAATGTTTCATTTTTTTCTGAAAATCTTATACCCGCGAGCCACCTTAAGGTATATACTACATGCATGCGACACATTCTACTGTAGTCCTGTCACATTGTTGTTTATGTCATGTGTATATATGATAAAATGATTATAACTTATAATGGTGTGTATTTTTTATTGACAGTTTACAGACAGTTTAGTGGTAGCTGCCTGCAGTGACAGTGGTGGATCTGTGTTTGAGCTGGAATTTAAGTATGATCTTTATTGTGCACAATGTTGTTGTTATTATTATAAAATTGTTAAATTTCAAAGTATAACCTAAAAAACATTTTAAGGATATCACTGGTTATGTAATGTTTATTGTGATACATGATAATTTTTCTCTCTGATAAAGTTGCAGATTGCTTGTTGCCAAAATATTTCTAAATCAGAATTTTTCAAATAATAAGCATTCAGTTTGCTTAGGGATATAAATTGTTATTTAACTTATTGGCATAAATTACTTATAATTAACACTAATAAATCTGTCACTAGAAATTATAAGCCTTCAATATAAAATTGAGAATGGAAATGGGGAATGTGTCAAAAAAGACAACAACCCGACCATAGAAAAAAACAACAGCAGAAGGTCACCAACAGGTCTTCAATGCAACGAGAAATTCCCGCACCCAGAGGCGTCCTTCAGCTGGCCCCATAACAAATATATATACCAGTTCAGTGATAATGAACGCCATACTAAACTCCAAATTGTACACAAGAAACTAAAATTAAAAATAATACAAGACTAACTAACGTGAATGTCTTATAAATGTCATGAATGTTCCTATATGACCTTTGACTTTTATTGATTTGTATCTATTTCAGACGTCTTATTGGTGTCAGAACATGTGAATCTAAATGCCTATTTTCTGGAAGGTAAGAGTTAAGTTTTATTTGGAGAAAATATTCTTAACTAGAGTGTTGTTGGATTAATCATGTTAAGGCGAAGTGTACGTAATTAAACTACACAATGGATTTTTTAAAAATTTTACATGTAGATTCTGCTTGTAAAAATAAATCGGAAAATAAAATAAAAAAAGGGGGTAACTGTTTTCGTTTTTGAGATACGAGCTGTTAAAGTTAACAGCATCATACACCAAAATTACAAAGGATATATAGGGAAAATCGTGAAATTCGGCAGGAATTGTTACATTTCCAAGATTTTCTATTATATTAGACAATCGATTTTTTTTTAAAATTATAAGACGATTCTAAAATGTCTGAGGAATCGATTGGTGCAAAGAAAGTCCTTAGCAACCGTTCTACTTTTCAAGCTATACTCTGTTAAAGTTGAATCTTGAGTGTAAAAAAACAAAAAACAACGACAACGTTATTGACGTCGCCGCAACAGTTACGACGCTTCATATAGTCCTATACTTGTATGAAGTATATACCGTTTTGTTGAGAGTTCGTGTTGCTCGGTCTTTAGTTCTTTATCTTACGTTTTGTGTACTATTGTATTGTATTTGTCTATTATATTCGGGTGCGTGCGGAGATGGCCAAGCTAGAAAACGGTTGACATTTTCTTCATTATGAACTAGAACTATTTTCGACCTTGTTGCCTTATTTTTGTTAAAATCTAAACACTGCGACGTGTTTTCAAAATCTTTGTTCCCATAAAACTTCATTTCATCAAGGTCTCTTCTCAGAATATGAGCCATCTGTCTGGCACAGGAAAACAAATCAATATTTAAGTAAATTTAAGTTGTGTGGTAATTCTTAGTACATTGTGGTAAATTAATCTTAACTATGTGCCGCATACGCGCATCTCTATAATTCAACACATCCCTGAGCCATGACATTATATATTTTATGCATTACATGCGCTTCTTTTTATTACAATCCAGACCGGCTAGTAACCGTTGTATAACGTCTGAAGACGAATATTTGCGTGAAACATTTTTGTATGATTTTTATTTCTGGAAATCAATCTGAAATCTACAAAAGTCCTTTTCCGAAAGTCAGCCTGGACCTTTACTTTTATGTGCAATCGGGATTTACACAAATCGTAACCCCATTAATTCAGTTGTATTATTCAGCTGATGTACGAATGCTACATTTCTCGTGTGGGAGAAAATCGGACATTGAAAGAGCTTGAATTATTCGAGTTACTCAAATTGAAACTCGGGAATATATTTCTAGATGTTCGAAATTCGCGGAAACAAATGATTGTTTTTCGGCATTACGGTATTGAATCAATATGAGTCAGAGATACCAATTATTTCTTTTAACAAATTCGAATACCAGTCAGTTTATAGGACTTCAGTTTGAATTAGGGGCGGCAATCCATTCATTTTATCCAATCAATTGAGGGGGGGAGGAGGGGTCCAGATCCCGAAATTCCGGGCTTAAAAACATGAAATCCCGAGGTCCCGAATTAAAAAAAAAATTAAATCCCGACTACCCGAAATTCGGAAATAGAATTCCCGGATCCCGAAAGGGTCAATCCCGAAATCCCGAGCTTAAAATCACCCGATCCCGGAGTTCCGATAAAGGTCCTATCACCCCCCCCCCCCCCCCCCCCCCGTAATTCTATATTCTTTTTATTCATAATCTTGAATTGAGACTTGATACTTCAAAATTACATTCTCTAATTTTGAATGATGCACACAGCCCACAATAGAAGAAAACAGATTTCGCTATATATCTCTTCGAAATTGGAATTTGTGAAAGAAGAAATGACATGTTATATTTTATTTTACATGTGTACTTTCAATTTTCAATATGGTTCTAAATTTAGATTTAGTTTTCCCATAAATTGCGGACGGAATAGAAGACACATTTTCTGCACATGTAGAAAAAGTTGAAAACTGGGAGTTGAATGACACAATTTTTACTTTTTTTAAGATAAATGTTAGAGTTAGACAACTTTTAAGTTACTGAGTAATTTTTGGGGCCTAATTTGTTTATTTTTTGTTTGTTTTCCGTCTTTGTTCTTCCGACTTGTAAGTGTTGCACTAGTGATCAAATTATTCTCTTGGTATAGTCTGATATCTTATATGAATATAAATCATGTCCTTAAATTTTCAATTGCACAAAATACGAACATTTCAACGTCTTTTTAATGAAACAATTAAATTCACACGTCTTTCATTAATTATTTGTAACCTAGTATTATAAAACTTTACGTTGAGTACTGTGTTTTTCGTTCAAGACTACGGCTTTTTAAAACGATATTGTTGGGTCAATTCAGGTTTCATTTTAATTAATTTGATATCAATAGAAGAAAAATTGTTACATGTTTATTTGTTTATTTGTTTATAATGTTGTTGTAAGGCGTTTTTTCTTTCTGTTGATATCATAAACATGAAATGCCTTCTCCTACGCTTCTAAAACAAAAAAAAAACAAACAGTGTTTTAGTCAGGCTGCACAGAGAACAACATACAGAATGCTGTGATTTCTAATTTCAGTTATTTAGATAATTTCTATGAGGTTTAAGACAGCACAGGCGTGCTTGTTGGATTCATTATAGACCGCAGAAAGTAGTTTCTCTTTCGTGTGTCCTTTCTTGGAGTAAGGGAGATAACTTGCGTAACTAACGACGAACGTTTTTAATCCCGTATTCCGCTAGAGGCAATTACGTACACTTCGCCTTAATGTTTGCATGCCTGCAAAAAAAAAATAATGATTAAGTTCAAACAAATTTGTTCCATTTTAGAACATAAAGTAACTTTGACTATGCTATGATTATAAATTGTTTATAAACAAATGTATGAAATCATTGTATGCCATAAATTTTTAAAGTCAGGTTTTCTCCCTTAGAATTGTAATTTTACATTGACATATATATACTGAATTCAAACTTATTTTCACATTTAAACAGGTTCTGTCCAGATTTAAAATTTTGATACATCCCAATTTGAATATTGTTACGAATGTTATATTTTATTAATTCTTTTGAGTTATTTATAACTGGAAAATTAACAATTATTTTCCACATTGGGATTTTAATAACTTGTTTACTGTAAAAACAACAGCAAAATAGTTTTCAAAAATTACTGGAAGAGATTTTTGCTTTGATAGACTTCTAGTTTCTCTCTATGTATATATCTGTTTTTGTATCTTCAGTCGAGGTGAGGTCTGTGTTATAGAACCACTCCATATGAATGTCACTATTAAAGATCATCCCATGCAGGATGTACAGTTGGTGGCCATGGCTTCTTTATCAAAGGTTTGTAAAATTGGTAGTTGGTAGACACACAAGACTACTAATTGATTGTTGAAGGTTGCACTGTGACTTAAGTTCCTTACATCTATTTCATTTTGTAAATGTTCAACTTGAGATCTATTTCCTATTGTCATTTGTTAGCTATGAATTATTTTGCTAATAGTCGTTAAATCCTTATCTGAAATTTATACTAGAAATAATTACGAGCCATATTGGGTCTTATTGAATCTTCTCTTTTACATCTAAAACTGAATACCACTAAGATTTTTGTCAAATAAGCTTTCACCTATTGTCTTGGAAACCTGGTAATTTTTTCAATTCAAGAGTTATCTTTTCTTTTTTGTAGATCCTGTTGGTAATTATTCGTCCTCAGCTGAAGGTCATCTTCACTCATTCGTTAAAGGTAAGATATGCTGTTTATGATTATATGTATAAAATGAATGAAGTGTTAAAATAACTGTTGATTATTTTGTCAAATCTAGTTCTCCAGTGTAGCATTATATATTAATTTAGTGTAGTAACCCCACCAAAATTTTGCGCCTGTCCCAAGTCAGGAGCCTCTGGCCTTTGTTAGTCTTGTATGATTTTTAATTTTAGTTTCTTGTGTATAATTCGGAGTTTAGTATGACATCCATTATCACTGTACTAGTATACATATTTTTAGAGGCCAGCTGAAGGACACCTACGGGTGCAGGAATTCTCGCTACATTGAAGACCCATTGGTAGCCTTCGACTGTTGTCTGCTCTATGATCGGGTTGTTTTCGCTTTGACACATTCCCCATTTCCTTTCTCAACTTTAATTTTGTATTTAGAAAATAATTTGAACATATCCTTTTATTCTCCTGTTGAAAAGTTCTGTTGAATTGATTGCAGGGCAGTCCAGGAACGTTACCACTTCTAGCCTGGCAGTTTGTTGTGATACAGGTATCGGAGAAAGATCGAGTCATAGATCCTGTCTTGGCTTTTGCAAGAGAATCAACTATATACTTTTATCAGGTAATCTTTATTAAATTCAGTAATTATTGCGATTTTTTGTTATTGCAAAAAAAGCAACAGAGTTACAATCGCGATAATTTAAACACTCATTTTAAAAATGTTTACATGTATTACCGGGTAAACTGGATTTTCCTCAAAATCAGAAAAATAAAAATCACATTTTAGTGTAGAATAAGAAAGTCGCAATAATAAATGCACACAATAATTTCTTAATTTACAGTAACATATGATCCAATAGTTTTAAAAACTACAAAATTTGAGAGATTCTTTCCCTACAGTTTTCATTAATGAAGGACTTCCTACAGTGAAAGTATAGTTTTCACATTTTGGGAGTTTTTTCTTATACTATATACAATAGGTCAACTATATTTGGTGTATGAAAATATTTTATGATCTTTATGTCAGTCGCACTGGTTTAATTTAACCTTGACCACATTTTCACGGTTCATTGCTCAGTGTTGAGTTTTTGTGTTTTGGTCTGTTTTTCTTAAACTATAAGCAATAGGTCAACTATATTTGTTGTTTGGAAGAATTGTTAGCTGTACATGTCTGCCTTGCATGGTTCATCTGACCTTGACCTCATTTTCATGGTTTATTGGTCAATGTTTTGTTTTTGTGGTTAATGTTAAGTTTATGTGACAGTTGTAATAAAGCTATATATTTAGGACTATCAACATAATAACAATGATTAGTAAAGAAGACGAGACATTTCAGCGTGTGCACTCTTGTTTTAAATGTTTATGTATAAATTTGCTGTTCTCTTGACTAGAATATTCAATCTCAGATATCAACTATTTTAATTCTTGAACATTTAAGGTGATATGTCAGAATGCAGCAGAAATAAAATGTACAGGCTTACAGAAAATACAGCTACAATATAACTTACTCAACATTACCGTAAGTAAATAATTTCAAGGACAATAGGCTCAAAATATTCTATACCTGTAGGAACTATGCTAGATTTTATATATATAAAAAAGAAGATTTTGTATGATTGCCAATGTGTCAACTTACACAAGAGACCAAATGACACAGAAATTAACAACTTTAGGTCACCATACAGCCTTCAACAATGAGCAAACCCAATACCGCATAGTCAGCTATAAAAGGCTCCAAAATGACAAATGTAAAACAATTTAAATGAGAAAACTAACTGCATAAATAATGTATAATGTATAACAAATGTGTAACGCAGCAACAAATGACAACCACTGATTTACAGGCTCCTGACTTGGGACAGGCACATACATACAGATACAGATCAAGAATGGTGCACAACACTTGGTTCTGGATTATCCTTCAGGTTTAATTTAGACCAAAAGTTTAGAAAGCAAATAATAGCAGATGTTTGGTAACATGAAAACCATGTATTTAAAAAATAAACAAAATCTTTAATGGTAAAATTACCTTACAATGTCTTTGACTGACCATTAATAGTTCCCCTAACAATGAACTAATCACAAGCTGTAACCACTTATCGTTAGTAAAATACATTTGGTAAGCAGTTGTATTTAATTTAGCATTTGCATACATATCTGAAAATGCTTTTGCACAGTCGCACTGTTCATAATCTATTGACTTAGTAAAGTGTTGCCATTTTAATTTCAACTTTTGTTTTATATCAAAATTACATACAGGTCTGACGACATATTTCTGTGCCAACAGTTTATCAACTTATGAAGCTAACTGTATTTATAATTTACAAATGTTCTCCTATAATTCTCTAATGCTATCAAAACTACAACTAATACCCATTTAATTTGTGTCTTTGTCCTGATAGTGGATGAATCCAAGAACACTTGTTGCCATGGATACCAAAGAAAAGATACATGTTATAGATGTCAGATCAGAAGAAGAGTTAGAGGTTAGTTTTTATGTACAAAACAAAAAAAAAAAACTTTTTACCAAAACAATTCTGTCAAAGTTAAGAATATGAATGAAAACTGTACCTGACAATTGACAGTCAATGTCTAATAAGCTATGGGAGTATTGATAAATACCAGAAACAATGATAACCTAAACATAAGAATTGGTTAGTAACAATTATTATTATTTCAGATGATAAATTAATAAAGTAATATGAATGAAATAAGATGTGGGGTATATATACGTACTGAGACAGTATTCCAACATCACTAATGCCAAAAGACATTGAGAGAGCTACAAACATACTAAGAGACAGGTTTCTTTTCAATATATCAAACTTAAAATGTTCCTGGTTTTACAAACTCACTGTTGTTAATTAGACAGTCTTTCAGTCTTTTGAGCTGACCATATGTCAGTCAGGAGACGAAATCAGTTTCTGTATATATCCCTGGATGTATAGTTCATTAAGTCATTACATTTACAGTAAATTCAGATATTTTTGTGTGCATTTATTAATGCGATTTTTGTAAAACAATAAAAAATGGGATAATAATTATTGCAATTTCGGAAAAGCTGCATACAGATAAATTCATCAGAAAATAGATTAAGAGTTTGTATTACATGGATACTTACCCAGTTGCATTATTGATATTAATAAAAACCTTGTTATCATTTCTGAATTTACAGTACTACATTTTTTACAGGTAATTGATGTATCAGAAGTTATGTTGGTCTACAACACGAGCCACTTCAAATCTTTAGCCACTGGTGGCAATGTCAGTCAGGCCTTGGCCTTCGCTGGAGAGAAAGCGTGTTACCAGACCATTGTCAGTCATAATGGACAATTGTTTATACTGGGAACTAAAACTGTTCATCTATATACACTGAGGTCATGGCGAGAGGTCAGTACATACATGTTTTTCACATACCTTCATTAATTTTTAAATTAGCAGGTAAAGTTAACTTTTTATAAAATATTTTATATTTTCAATGTTGTTAATAGTTTCAAGTTTGAAGAACTTTGAAATTTCAAACTGTTGAATGAATTTACCAATACTTTGAAATAAGAATATGAGAATGTGTTGTCAAATTCCATTGCAATTTCAGTATTCTAAACTGTTTTATACCTTTAATTCATACTGTTCATATTAACATGACTAAGTCTTGGATTTACAGAGAATAGATGTGCTAGCTAAACAGAATAAATACCAAGATGCTCTAGCATTGGCTCTTTCATTCTATGAGGGCAATGCTAAAGCAGTTGTTGGATTGACTGGTTCATCTGCTAAAAGGAAACAGATAGTGGCTGATCTGGTAAGTGTTTTAATGGGAGTTAATGCAACTTACAAATTGCTAAAAATATAAAAAAGAAGATGGGGAAAGAGACCAAGGGACACAGAAATTAACATCAATAGGTCACTACACCAACTTCAAAAATGAGCAAAGTCCTTACCACATAGTCAGCTATAATAGGCCCATACATCACAAACGTAAAAAAATCAAACTAGAAATTTAATGGCTTAATTAATGTACATAAAACATAAACAAAAATAAAATATGTTTTATAGTGTCATGACAACTTTATGTCATTGTGTTTTCTTTCAGATGTTGGACATGTTGTTTGACTATGTTGATCTGTCTATGACAACTTTATGTCATTGTGTTTTCTTTCAGATGTTGGACATGTTGTTTGACTATGTTGATCTGTCTATGACTACTTTATGTCCAGAGAAAGGCAAGATGGAGGAATTGGAGGAGTATTATATGGTAAGAGCTGTCCAACCTTATTGCCCTCATAAAAACAATATCATATGATGTATATCTAACTCTCACAATGCATTTGTTACTGCAATTGTCAAATGGTTCAATATTTCTTTTTGCATGACAGGCTTTGTGCCAAATTCATTTTAAATAAGATCTAATATTTATATATATGTATATTAATAGTTCCATTTGTATTTATTAAAATTAGTGTTGTCGATGGTTAACCATCAGAAGGACGGAATATCAAATACCAAAAAATGCTAATCGGTAAACTAGACTTTTTTTTTAAATATGATATAAATGTGTATCTAAATCATTAAATAATTTTGTTCCATTTAAAAATTATCATTGTGATGCTACTGTTAATTAAAAAAAACATAAAATTAATTAGACAACATGTCTATCAGCTATCCGATTTAATTTTTTGATGTATTTCATTATTTCATTTTGAATCTAATATTGCGTAGACCTACACTTAAATGTGCAACCTCAATCCTGCAAGGCCAACTCAAAAATTGTGAAATGCAAAAATCTATCTGAAAGTAATTAATTTATACTTAATGGGATGAGTAAAAAGCTTGATCCTTTATAATATTTTTTAATCTAAAGCTATTACAAATACCATATATAGAAGATACGATGTATTAGTCAAACTTTTCCATGAATCCTCACCGACAAGCCGTATAAAGCCAAAGGACAAACTTCAATTCATCATTTTATTAAGAGGTACATTTGAAGGGTACTACAATGTATAGATTAGACCTTCAAAAATCAACGTTAAATATCGCTTAATTGGTTAATCGGTCAAACAATTATCGGAGTGACCGGTTAGGCAAAACTGTATGATTTGACCACACTAATTAAAACATTATGAAGCTTTTACAAATAAAAGTATATGTGGGGTATATAAAATTGAGAAAGGAAATGGGGAATGTGTCAAAGCAAAAACAACCCGACCATAGAGCAGACAACAGCCGAAGGCCACCAATGGGTCTTCAATGTAGCGAGAAACTCCCGCACCAGTAGGCGTCCTTCAGGTGGCCCCTTAAAAAATATGTATACTAGTACAGTGATAATGGACGACATACTAAACTCTGAATTATACACAAGAAAAAATATGAATCTATATGTCTAGAAGACAACAATTTAATGACACAAAGCAAATAAACCAAAGTGCAATATAGTCATAATAAATAAACAGGTCATTAAAGTTTGCAGAATTTACAGGCCCTTATTGAAGAGTGAAATTAAATGTAACTTCATCTATAGAACATTGTACCTGATTCAGAATGCAGATGAAAAATACAAAAATATGAAATCATTGTAGAATATTTCAATTATAATGCATCCTAACTTAACTTCTCATTTTATGTTTTTATTATTTCAGACAATAGTACCAGTTTGTGTAGATCATTGCCTGTATCTAAACAGAACGTAAGTATGATAGATATAAGAAGATGCTATATGGGTGCCAATGGAACATCTCTCCATTCAAGTCATAATATGTAGAAGTAAACCATTATAGGTCAAAGTATGGCCAACAACACTGAGCCTTGGATGACACTGAACAGTACAGCAAGCTATAAAGGGTCCCAAAAATGTCATGTCAGGTGTAAAACTATTCTAACAGGAATTGCATTATGGGCATTGTAATTTTGATAAGAACAGGAAGTTGGGCATCCCTCAAAGATATAGCTACTCACCAATACTATAAAATCAGAAAAGTGATTTCAAGAGAAGGATCAATGTAGGCACCTCATATTGCAAAACCAAAATCACTTTTAGTCAAGATTCAACAGACATTATGTATGTAACTACACTGTTCATCCTCATTAAGCAAAATATGTAATTTGATGAGCTGTTTAACAATAATTGCCTAAGCCCAAAGAATCCATGCAAATTGTTATTGTTTTTAATTTTTTGGTGATTCGATTTTACTTCACACACATTTGAAAATTCCATATTTCTAAATTATATTGATTTTTTTTCTTGTTTTTAACAGAGATATCCTGTTTGGGAGAATCTATGAAAGATTTAGTGAAGATATGATTGCTATGGGAACATTCTTAGAATGTCTTGAGCCGTATATCTTGGGAGACAAGCTAATGTCCATTCCTCCGTCTGTTATGAAAGATTTTGTTGACCATTACCAGAGTCGTGAGATGTTAGAGAGTGTAGAGGCCTGTATAGTACATCTAGAGGTCACCAGCTTAGATATTCATCAGGTATGGTAACTTTAAAAGTTCCAAGTTTTCTTTGAAAAGTTGCGTCTGTGTCAAATTTATGGATATGTTGGTACATTCACAACCGAGTCTATATGTAAAAAGAAGTAGATGCTAGACAGCAATCCAACAAAAATAAAAAAAGCTCTGACTTTAAAACTTAAACTTAATCTGAGACCCTCTCTGTTTATACAAAACAAACCAAAAACAAACAGAAACTGTCCTGGCTTTGTGTTTGTGTGGTACTCTAAATAACCCAAAGTCTTCATGACTAGTCGTGCATGGTGTGAAAAAAAATTAAATCTTTGAATGTCAAAAGGAAGATGAAAGCAAACAACAAGACTTCTAAAAAAAATGAATTGGTTGAAATCTAAAACTTATTCATAATAAAGTCACAATATGGCTTAAACTTAGAAAAAACATATGGAGACTGTTATTTGTATCTTTATTTTAACAGGTTGTATCATTATGTTGGAGCCATGGTCTGTATGATGCTATAGCTTATGTCTTTATTTTACCAGGTTGTATCATTATGCTGGAGCCATGGTCTGTATGATGCTATAGCTTATGTCTTTATTTTAACAGGTTGTATCATTCTGTTGGAGCCATGGTCTGTGTGATGCTATAGCTTATGTCTTTATTTTAACAGGTTGTATCATTATGTTGGAGCCATGGTCTATATGATGCTATAGCTTATGTCTTTATTTTAACAGGTTGTATCATTATGTTGGATCCATGGTCTGTATGATGCTATAGCTTATGTCTTTATTTTAACAGGTTGTATCATTATCCTGGAGCCATGGTCTGTATGATGCTATAGCTTATGTCTTTATTTTAACAGGTTGTATCATTATCCTGGAGCCATGGTCTGTATGATGCTATAGCTTATGTCTTTATTTTAACAGGTTGTGTCATTATGTTGGAGCCATGGTCTGTATGATGCTATAGCTTATGTCTTTATTTTAACAGGTTGTATCATTATGTTGGAGCCATGGTCTGTATGATGCTATAGCTTATGTCTTTATTTTAACAGGTTGTATCATTATGCTGGAGCCATGGTCTGTATGATGCTATAGCTTATGTCTTTATTTTACCAGGTTGTATCATTATGTTGGAGCCATGGTCTATATGATGCTATAGCTTATATCTTTATTTTACCAGGTTGTATCATTCTGTTGGAGCCATGGTCTGTATGATGCTATAGCTTATGTCTTTATTTTAACAGGTTGTATCATTATGTTGGAGCCATGGTCTGTATGATGCTATAGCTTATGTCTTTATTTTAACAGGTTGTATCATTATGTTGGAGCCATGGTCTATATGATGCTATAGCTTATGTCTTTATTTTAACAGGTTGTATCATTATGCTGGAGCCATGGTCTGTATGATGCTATAGCTTATGTCTTTATTTTACCAGGTTGCATCATTATGTTGGAGCCATGGTCTGTATGATGCTATAGCTTATGTCTTTATTTTAACAGGTTGTATCATTATGTTGGAGCCATGGTCTGTTTGATGCTATAGCTTATGTCTTTATTTTACCAGGTTGCATCATTATGTTGAAGCCATAGTCTATATGATGCTATAGCTTATGTCTTTATTTTAACAGGTTGTATCATTATCCTGGAGCCATGGTCTGTATGATGCTATAGCTTATGTCTTTATTTTAACAGGTTGTATCATTATGTTGGAGCCATGGTCTATATGATGCTATAGCTTATGTCTTTATTTTAACAGGTTGTATCATTATGTTGGAGCCATTGTCTGTATGATGCTATAGCTTATGTCTTTATTTTACCAGGTTGTATCATTATGTTGGAGCCATGGTCTGTATGATGCTATAGCTTATGTCTTTATTTTACCAGGTTGTATCATTATGTTGGAGCCATGGTCTGTATGATGCTATAGCTTATGTCTTTATTTTAACAGGTTGTATCATTATGTTGGAGCCATGGTCTATATGATGCTATAGCTTATGTCTTAAATTTTTAAAAGGTTGTATCATTATGTTGGAGCCATGGTCTATATGATGCTATAGCTTATGTCTTTATTTTAACAGGTTGTATCATTATGTTGGAACCATGGTCTGTATGATGCTATAGCTTATATCTTTATTTTACCAGGTTGTATCATTCTGTTGGAGCCATGGTCTGTATGATGCTATAGCTTATGTCTTTATTTTAACAGGTTGTATCATTATGTTGGAGCCATGGTCTATATGATGCTATAGCTTATGTCTTTATTTTACCAAGTTGTATCATTATGTTGGAGCCATGGTCTGTTTGATGCTATAGCTTATGTCTTTATTTTAACAGGTTGTATCATTATGTTGGAGCCATGGTTTATATGATGCTATAATTTATGTCTTTATTTTACCAGGTTGTATCATTATGTTGGAGCCATGGTCTATATGATGCTATAGCTTATGTCTTTATTTTAACAGGTTGTATCATTATGTTGGAGCCATGGTCTGTATGATGCTATAGCTTATGTCTTTATTTTAACAGGTTGTATCATTATGCTGGAGCCATGGTCTGTATGATGCTATAGCTTATGTCTTTATTTTACCAGGTTGTATCATTATGTTGGAGCCATGGTCTGTATGATGCTATAGCTTATGTCTTTATTTTAACAGGTTGTATCATTATGTTGGAGCCATGGTCTGTATGATGCTATAGCTTATGTCTTTATTTTACCAGGTTGTATCATTATGTTGGAGCCATGGTCTATATGATGCTATAGCTTATGTCTTTATTTTAACAGGTTGTATCATTATGTTGGAGCCATGGTCTGTATGATGCTATAGCTTATGTCTTTATTTTAACAGGTTGTATCATTATGCTGGAGCCATGGTCTGTATGATGCTATAGCTTATGTCTTTATTTTACCAGGTTGTATCATTATGTTGGAGCCATGGTCTGTATGATGCTATAGCTTATGTCTTTATTTTAACAGGTTGTATCATTATGCTGGAGCCATGGTCTGTATGATGCTATAGCTTATGTCTTTATTTTACCAGGTTGTATCATTATGTTGGAGCCATGGTCTATATGATGCTATAGCTTATGTCTTTATTTTAACAGGTTGTATCATTATGTTGGAGCCATGGTCTGTATGATGCTATAGCTTATGTCTTTATTTTAATAGGTTGTATCATTATGTTGGAGCCATGGTCTATATGATGCTCTAACTTATGTCTTTATTTTAACAGGTTGTATCATTATGCTGGAGCCATGGTCTATATGATGCTATAGCTTATGTCTTTATTTTAACAGGTTGTATCATTATGTTGGAGCCATGGTCTATATGATGCTATAGCTTATGTCTTTATTTTAACAGGTTGTATCATTATGTTGGAGCCATGGTCTGTATGATGCTATAGCTTATGTCTTTATTTTAACAGGTTGTATCATTATGCTGGAGCCATGGTCTGTATGATGCTATAGCTTATGTCTTTATTTTACCAGGTTGTATCATTATGTTGGAGCCATGGTCTATATGATGCTATAGCTTATGTCTTTATTTTAACAGGTTGTATCATTATGTTGGAGCCATGGTCTATATGATGCTATAGCTTATGTCTTTATTTTAACAGGTTGTATCATTATGTTGGAGCCATGGTCTGTATGATGCTATAGCTTATGTCTTTATTTTAACAGGTTGTATCATTATGCTGGAGCCATGGTCTGTTTGATGCTATAGCTTATGTCTTTATTTTACCAGGTTGCATCATTATGTTGGAGCCATGGTCTGTATGATGCTATAGCTTATGTCTTTATTTTAACAGGTTGTATCATTATGTTGGAGCCATAGTCTATATGATGCTATAGCTTATGTCTTTATTTTAACAGGTTGTATCATTATCCTGGAGCCATGGTCTGTATGATGCTATAGCTTATGTCTTTATTTTAACAGGTTGTATCATTATGTTGGAGCCATGGTCTATATGATGCTATAGCTTATGTCTTAAATTTTTAAAAGGTTGTATCATTATGTTGGAGCCATGGTCTATATGATGCTATAGCTTATGTCTTTATTTTAACAGGTTGTATCATTATGTTGGAGCCATGGTCTGTATGATGCTATAGCTTATATCTTTATTTTACCAGGTTGTATCATTCTGTTGGAGCCATGGTCTGTATGATGCTATAGCTTATGTCTTTATTTTAACAGGTTGTATCATTATGTTGGAGCCATGGTCTGTATGATGCTATAGCTTATGTCTTTATTTTAACAGGTTGTATCATTATGTTGGAGCCATGGTCTATATGATGCTATAGCTTATGTCTTAAATTTTTAAAAGGTTGTATCATTATGTTGGAGCCATGGTCTATATGATGCTATAGCTTATGTCTTTATTTTAACAGGTTGTATCATTATGTTGGAGCCATGGTCTGTATGATGCTATAGCTTATATCTTTATTTTACCAGGTTGTATCATTCTGTTGGAGCCATGGTCTGTATGATGCTATAGCTTATGTCTTTATTTTAACAGGTTGTATCATTATGTTGGAGCCATGGTCTATATGATGCTATAGCTTATGTCTTTATTTTACCAAGTTGTATCATTATGTTGGAGCCATGGTCTGTTTGATGCTATAGCTTATGTCTTTATTTTAACAGGTTGTATCATTATGTTGGAGCCATGGTCTATATGATGCTATAATTTATGTCTTTATTTTACCAGGTTGTATCATTATGTTGGAGCCATGGTCTATATGATGCTATAGCTTATGTCTTTATTTTAACAGGTTGTATCATTATGTTGGAGCCATGGTCTGTATGATGCTATAGCTTATGTCTTTATTTTAACAGGTTGTATCATTATGCTGGAGCCATGGTCTGTATGATGCTATAGCTTATGTCTTTATTTTACCAGGTTGTATCATTATGTTGGAGCCATGGTCTGTATGATGCTATAGCTTATGTCTTTATTTTAACAGGTTGTATCATTATGTTGGAGCCATGGTCTGTATGATGCTATAGCTTATGTCTTTATTTTACCAGGTTGTATCATTATGTTGGAGCCATGGTCTATATGATGCTATAGCTTATGTCTTTATTTTAACAGGTTGTATCATTATGTTGGAGCCATGGTCTGTATGATGCTATAGCTTATGTCTTTATTTTAACAGGTTGTATCATTATGTTGGAGCCATGGTCTGTATGATGCTATAGCTTATGTCTTTATTTTAACAGGTTGTATCATTATGCTGGAGCCATGGTCTGTATGATGCTATAGCTTATGTCTTTATTTTACCAGGTTGTATCATTATGTTGGAGCCATGGTCTGTATGATGCTATAGCTTATGTCTTTATTTTAACAGGTTGTATCATTATGTTGGAGCCATGGTCTGTATGATGCTATAGCTTATGTCTTTATTTTACCAGGTTGTATCATTATGTTGGAGCCATGGTCTATATGATGCTATAGCTTATGTCTTTATTTTAACAGGTTGTATCATTATGTTGGAGCCATGGTCTGTATGATGCTATAGCTTATGTCTTTATTTTAACAGGTTGTATCATTATGTTGGAGCCATGGTCTATATGATGCTATAACTTATGTCTTTATTTTAACAGGTTGTATCATTATGCTGGAGCCATGGTCTATATGATGCTATAGCTTATGTCTTTATTTTAACAGGTTGTATCATTATGTTGGAGCCATGGTCTATATGATGCTATAGCTTATGTCTTTATTTTAACAGGTTGTATCATTATGTTGGAGCCATGGTCTGTATGATGCTATAGCTTATGTCTTTATTTTAACAGGTTGTATCATTATGCTGGAGCCATGGTCTGTATGATGCTATAGCTTATGTCTTTATTTTACCAGGTTGTATCATTATGTTGGAGCCATGGTCTATATGATGCTATAGCTTATGTCTTTATTTTAACAGGTTGTATCATTATGTTGGAGCCATGGTCTATATGATGCTATAGCTTATGTCTTTATTTTAACAGGTTGTATCATTATGTTGGAGCCATGGTCTGTATGATGCTATAGCTTATGTCTTTATTTTAACAGGTTGTATCATTATGCTGGAGCCATGGTCTGTTTGATGCTATAGCTTATGTCTTTATTTTACCAGGTTGCATCATTATGTTGGAGCCATGGTCTGTATGATGCTATAGCTTATGTCTTTATTTTAACAGGTTGTATCATTATGTTGGAGCCATAGTCTATATGATGCTATAGCTTATGTCTTTATTTTAACAGGTTGTATCATTATCCTGGAGCCATGGTCTGTATGATGCTATAGCTTATGTCTTTATTTTAACAGGTTGTATCATTATGTTGGAGCCATGGTCTATATGATGCTATAGCTTATGTCTTAAATTTTTAAAAGGTTGTATCATTATGTTGGAGCCATGGTCCATATGATGCTATAGCTTATGTCTTTATTTTAACAGGTTGTATCATTATGTTGGAGCCATGGTCTATATGATGCTATAGCTTATGTCTTTATTTTAACAGGTTGTATCATTATGTTGGAGCCATGGTCTGTATGATGCTATAGCTTATGTCTTTATTTTAACAGGTTGTATCATTATGTTGGAGCCATGGTCTATATGATGCTATAGCTTATGTCTTAAATTTTTAAAAGGTTGTATCATTATGTTGGAGCCATTGTCTGTATGATGCTATAGCTTATGTCTTTATTTTAACAGGTTGTATCATTATGTTGGAGCCATGGTCTGTATGATGCTATAGCTTATGTCTTTATTTTAACAGGTTGTATCATTATGTTGGAGCCATGGTCTATATGATGCTATAGCTTATGTCTTAAATTTTTAAAAGGTTGTATCATTATGTTGGAGCCATTGTCTGTATGATGCTATAGCTTATGTCTTTATTTTAACAGGTTGTATCATTATGTTGGAGCCATGGTCTGTATGATGCTATAGCTTATGTCTTTATTTTAACAGGTTGTATCATTATCCTGGAGCCATGGTCTGTATGATGCTATAGCTTATGTCTTTATTTTAACAGGTTGTATCATTATGTTGGAGCCATGGTCTATATGATGCTATAGCTTATGTCTTTATTTTAACAGGTTGTATCATTATGTTGGAGCCATGGTCTATATGATGCTATAGCTTATGTCTTTATTTTAACAGGTTGTATCATTATGTTGGAGCCATGGTCTGTATGATGCTATAGCTTATGTCTTTATTTTAACAGGTTGTATCATTATGCTGGAGCCATGGTCTGTTTGATGCTATAGCTTATATCTTTATTTTACCAGGTTGTATCATTCTGTTGGAGCCATGGTCTGTATGATGCTATAGCTGATGTCTTTATTTTAACAGGTTGTATCATTATGTTGGAGCCATGGTCTATATGATGCTATAGCTTATGTCTTTATTTTAACAAGTTGTATCATTATGTTGGAGCCATGTTCTGTTTGATGCTATAGCTTATGTCTTTATTTTAACAGGTTGTATCATTATGTTGGAGCCATGGTCTATATGATGCTATAATTTATGTCTTTATTTTACCAGGTTGTATCATTATGTTGGAGCCATGGTCTATATGATGCTATAGCTTATGTCTTTATTTTAACAGGTTGTATCATTATGTTGGAGCCATGGTCTGTTTGATGCTATAGCTTATGTCTTTATTTTAACAGGTTGTATCATTATGTTGGAGCCATGGTCTGTTTGATGCTATAGCTTATGTCTTTATTTTAACAGGTTGTATCATTATGTTGGAGCCATGGTCTATATGATGCTATAGCTTATGTCTTTATTTTACCAGGTTGTATCATTATGCTGGAGCCATGGTCTGTATGATGCTATAGCTTATGTCTTTATTTTACCAGGTTGTATCATTATGCTGGAGCCATGGTCTGTATGATGCTATAGCTTATGTCTTTATTTTACCAGGTTGTATCATTATGTTGGAGCCATGGTCTGTATGATGCTATAGCTTATGTCTTTATTTTAACAGGTTGTATCATTATGTTGGAGCCATGGTCTATATGATGCCATAGCTTATGTCTTTATTTTAACAGGTTGTATCATTATGTTGGAGCCATTGTCTGTATGATGCTATAGCTTATGTCTTTATTTTAACAGGTTGTATCATTATGTTGGAGCCATTGTCTGTATGATGCTATAGCTTATGTCTTTATTTTAACAGGTTGTATCATTATGTTGGAGCCATTGTCTGTATGATGCTATAGCTTATGTCTTTATTTTAACAGGTTGTATCATTATGTTGGATCCATGGTCTGTTTGATGCTATAGCTTATGTCTTTATTTTAACAGGTTGTATCATTATGTTGGAGCCATGGTCTGTATGATGCTATAGCTTATGTCTTTATTTTAACAGGTTGTATCATTATGTTGGAGCCATGGTCTGTATGATGCTATAGCTTATGTCTTTATTTTAACAGGTTGTATCATTATGTTGGAGCCATGGTCTATATGATGCTATAGCTTATGTCTTTATTTTAACAGGTTGTATCATTATGTTGGATCCATGGTCTGTTTGATGCTATAGCTTATGTCTTTATTTTAACAGGTTGTATCATTATGTTGGAGCCATGGTCTGTATGATGCTATAGCTTATGTCTTTATTTTAACAGGTTGTATCATTATGTTGGAGCCATGGTCTGTATGATGCTATAGCTTATGTCTTTATTTTACCAGGTTGTATCATTATGTTGGAGCCATGGTCTGTTTGATGCTATAGCTTATGTCTTTATTTTACCAGGTTGTATCATTATGTTGGAGCCATGGTCTGTATGATGCTATAGCTTATGTCTTTATTTTAACAGGTTGTATCATTATGTTGGAGCCATGGTCTGTTTGATGCTATAGCTTATGTCTTTATTTTACCAGGTTGTATCATTATGTTGGAGCCATGGTCTACATGATGCTATAATTTATGTCTTTATTTTACCAGGTTGTATCATTATGTTGGAGCCATGGTCTATATGATGCTATAGCTTATGTCTTTATTTTAACAGGTTGTATCATTATGTTGGAGCCATGGTCTGTTTGATGCTATAGCTTATGTCTTTATTTTAACAGGTTGTATCATTATGTTGGAGCCATGGTCTGTTTGATGCTATAGCTTATATCTTTATTTTACCAGGTTGTATCATTATGCTGGAGCCATGGTCTGTATGATGCTATAGCTTATGTCTTTATTTTACCAGGTTGTATCATTATGTTGGAGCCATTGTCTGTATGATGCTATAGCTTATGTCTTTATTTTAACAGGTTGTATCATTATGTTGGAGCCATGGTCTATATGATGCTATAGCTTATGTCTTTATTTTAACAGGTTGTATCATTATGTTGGAGCCATGGTCTATATGATGCTATAGCTTATATCTTTATTTTAACAGGTTGTATCTTTATGTTGGAGCCATGGTCTATATGATGCTATAATTTATGTCTTTATTTTACCAGGTTGTATCATTATGTTGGAGCCATGGTCTATATGATGCTATACCTTATGTCTTTATTTTAACAGGTTGTATCATTATGTTGGATCCATGGTCTGTTTGATGCTATAGCTTATGTCTTTATTTTAACAGGTTGTATCATTATGTTGGAGCCATGGTCTGTATGATGCTATAGCTTATGTCTTTATTTTAACAGGTTGTATCATTATGTTGGAGCCATGGTCTGTATGATGCTATAGCTTATGTCTTTATTTTAACAGGTTGTATCATTATGCTGGAGCCATGGTCTATATGATGCTATAGCTTATGTCTTTATTTTAACAGGTTGTATCATTATGTTGGATCCATGGTCTGTTTGATGCTATAGCTTATGTCTTTATTTTAACAGGTTGTATCATTATGTTGGAGCCATGGTCTGTATGATGCTATAGCTTATGTCTTTATTTTAACAGGTTGTATCATTATGTTGGAGCCATGGTCTGTATGATGCTATAGCTTATGTCTTTATTTTAACAGGTTGTATCATTATGCTGGAGCCATGGTCTATATGATGCTATAGCTTATGTCTTTATTTTACCAGGTTGTATCATTATGTTGGAGCCATGGTCTATATGATGCTATAGCTTATGTCTTTATTTTACCAGGTTGTATCATTATGTTGGAGCCATGGTCTGTATGATGCTATAGCTTATGTCTTTATTTTACCAGGTTGTATCATTATGTTGGAGCCATGGTCTGTATGATGCTATAGCTTATGTCTTTATTTTAACAGATTGTATCATTATGTTGGAGCCATGGTCTGTATGATGCTATAGCTTATGTCTTTATTTTAACAGGTTGTATCATTATGCTGGAGCCATGGTCTATATGATGCTATAGCTTATGTCTTTATTTTAACAGGTTGTATCATTATGTTGGATCCATGGTCTGTTTGATGCTATAGCTTATGTCTTTATTTTAACAGGTTGTATCATTATGCTGGAGCCATGGTCTATATGATGCTATAGCTTATGTCTTTATTTTAACAGGTTGTATCATTATGTTGGATCCATGGTCTGTTTGATGCTATAGCTTATGTCTTTATTTTAACAGGTTGTATCATTATGTTGGAGCCATGGTCTGTATGATGCTATAGCTTATGTCTTTATTTTAACAGGTTGTATCATTATGTTGGAGCCATGGTCTATATGATGCTATAGCTTATGTCTTTATTTTACCAGGTTGTATCATTATGTTGGAGCCATGGTCTGTATGATGCTATAGCTTATGTCTTTATTTTACCAGGTTGTATCATTATGTTGGAGCCATGGTCTGTATGATGCTATAGCTTATGTCTTTATTTTAACAGATTGTATCATTATGTTGGAGCCATGGTCTGTATGATGCTATAGCTTATGTCTTTATTTTAACAGGTTGTATCATTATGCTGGAGCCGTGGTCTGTATGATGCTATAGCTTATGTCTTTATTTTAACAGGTTGTATCATTATGTTGGAGCCGTGGTCTGTTTGATGCTATAGCTTATGTCTTTATTTTACCAGGTTGTATCATTATGTTGGAGCCATGGTCTATATGATGCTATAGCTTATGTCTTTATTTTAACAGGTTGTATCATTATGTTGGAGCCATGGTCTGTTTGATGCTATAGCTTATGTCTTTATTTTACCAGGTTGTATCATTATGTTGGAGCCATGGTCTATATGATGCTATAGCTTATGTCTTTATTTTACCAGGTTGTATCATTATGTTGGAGCCATGGTCTGTATGATGCTATAGCTTATGTCTTTATTTTACCAGGTTGTATCATTATGTTGGAGCCATGGTCTGTATGATGCTATAGCTTATGTCTTTATTTTAACAGATTGTATCATTATGTTGGAGCCATGGTCTGTATGATGCTATAGCTTATGTCTTTATTTTAACAGGTTGTATCATTATGCTGGAGCCATGGTCTATATGATGCTATAGCTTATGTCTTTATTTTAACAGGTTGTATCATTATGTTGGATCCATGGTCTGTTTGATGCTATAGCTTATGTCTTTATTTTAACAGGTTGTATCATTATGCTGGAGCCATGGTCTATATGATGCTATAGCTTATGTCTTTATTTTAACAGGTTGTATCATTATGTTGGATCCATGGTCTGTTTGATGCTATAGCTTATGTCTTTATTTTAACAGGTTGTATCATTATGTTGGAGCCATGGTCTGTATGATGCTATAGCTTATGTCTTTATTTTAACAGGTTGTATCATTATGTTGGAGCCATGGTCTATATGATGCTATAGCTTATGTCTTTATTTTACCAGGTTGTATCATTATGTTGGAGCCATGGTCTGTATGATGCTATAGCTTATGTCTTTATTTTACCAGGTTGTATCATTATGTTGGAGCCATGGTCTGTATGATGCTATAGCTTATGTCTTTATTTTAACAGATTGTATCATTATGTTGGAGCCATGGTCTGTATGATGCTATAGCTTATGTCTTTATTTTAACAGGTTGTATCATTATGCTGGAGCCGTGGTCTGTATGATGCTATAGCTTATGTCTTTATTTTAACAGGTTGTATCATTATGTTGGAGCCATGGTCTGTTTGATGCTATAGCTTATGTCTTTATTTTACCAGGTTGTATCATTATGTTGGAGCCATGGTCTATATGATGCTATAGCTTATGTCTTTATTTTAACAGGTTGTATCATTATGTTGGAGCCATGGTCTGTATGATGCTATAGCTTATGTCTTTATTTTAACAGGTTGTATCATTATGTTGGAGCCATGGTCTGTTTGATGCTATAGCTTATGTCTTTATTTTACCAGGTTGTATCATTATGTTGGAGCCATGGTCTGTATGATGCTATAGCTTATGTCTTTATTTTACCAGGTTGTATCATTATGTTGGAGCCATGGTCTGTGTGATGCTATAGCTTATGTCTTTATTTTACCAGGTTGTATCATTATGTTGGAGCCATGGTCTATATGATGCTATAGCTTATGTCTTTATTTTAACATGTTGTATCATTATGTTGGAGCATGGTCTGTATGATGCTATAGCTTATGTCTTGATTTTAACAGGTTGTATCTTTATGTTGGAGCCATGGTCTATATGATGCTATAGCTTATATCTTTATTTTACCAGGTTGTATCATTATGTTGGAGCCATGGTCTGTTTGATGCTATAGCTTATGTCTTTATTTTAACAGGTTGTATCATTATGTTGGAGCCATGGTCTGTATGATGCTATAGCTTATGTCTTTATTTTACCAGGTTGTATCATTATGTTGGAGCCATGGTCTATATGATGCTATAACTTATGTCTTTATTTTACCAGGTTGTATCATTATGTTGGAGCCATGGTCTGTATGATGCTATAGCTTATGTCTTTATTTTAACAGGTTGTATCATTATGTTGGAGCCATGGTCTGTATGATGCTATAGCTTATGTCTTTATTTTACCAGGTTGTATCATTATGTTGGAGCCATGGTCTGTATGATGCTATAGCTTATGTCTTTATTTTACCAGGTTGTATCATTATGTTGGAGCCATGGTCTGTGTGATGCTATAGCTTATGTCTTTATTTTAACAGGTTGTATCATTATGTTGGAGCCATGGTCTGTATGATGCTATAGCTTATGTCTTTATTTTACCAGGTTGTATCATTATGTTGGAGCCATGGTCTGTTTGATGCTATAGCTTATGTCTTTATTTTACCAGGTTGTATCATTATGTTGGAGCCATGGTCTGTATGATGCTATAGCTTATGTCTTTATTTTAACAGGTTGTATCATTATGCTGGAGCCATGGTCTGTATGATGCTATAGCTTATGTCTTTATTTTAACAGGTTGTATCATTATGTTGGAGCCATGGTCTGTATGATGCTATAGCTTATGTCTTTATTTTAACAGGTTGTATCATTATGCTGGAGCCATGGTCTGTATGATGCTATAGCTTATGTCTTTATTTTAACAGGTTGTATCATTATGTTGGAGCCATGGTCTGTATGATGCTATAGCTTATGTCTTTATTTTAACAGGTTGTATCATTATGCTGGAGCCATGGTCTGTATGATGCTATAGCTTATGTCTTTATTTTAACAGGTTGTATCATTATGTTGGAGCCATGGTCTGTATGATGCTATAGCTTATGTCTTTATTTTAACAGGTTGTATCATTATGTTGGAGCCATTGTCTGTATGATGCTATAGCTTATGTCTTTATTTTAACAGGTTGTATCATTCTGTTGGAGCCATGGTCTGTATGATGCTATAGCTTATGTCTTTATTTTAACAGGTTGTATCATTATGTTGGAGCCATGGTCTGTATGATGCTATAGCTTATGTCTTTATTTTAACAGGTTGTATCATTATGTTGGAGCCATGGTCTATATGATGCTATAATATATGTGTACAACCAAGGGATGAGGGATTTCACCACACCATTAGAAGAACTACTTACTGTTCTCAGGTCTGCTGTTGACACTGGGAAACAACTTACAGGTATCAAAAATACTGCAACTAAAAACTTCCTGTTTTAAAGAAACATAGTTATATTTTATGGTTGATTGATATGTGCTTTACCTCCCCTTAGCACAAAAAGGCTATATTGTGGCAAGGTAACATTTTTATTAGTTTCTATTTCATATCATGTTAAATGTTTTCACATTCTTGGACTTGTTTTTAGACGTAAACTATTTTTGCAACCTATGTAAACACTGTTGTTTTCATTGTAATACATCCATTGCACAATACACATGAATTGCATTTTGGAGTTTCAAGAAATTTTAAACTGTAAGAAATAAATATTTTTGGGTTTAGAATGATCAACATTATTATAGAGGTTATTGATGTGTAAACTGGATCTCATTCATAAACTTTACACTGACAAAAGAAAGTTGTCCTAGAAATCATGAATTTATACTATAGTAGTGTACAAAATATTGTTGATAATTAAAATATGGAATCCTCTTTTTTTCAGATAATCAGATAAAACTAGGAAATAAACTGTTGGTGTACATAAGGTTTGTAGTTAATGGTATCAGCTAATAGTATGATAGTGTTGTTTTATATGTTATATAAATATATAAATTCAGAACAGTAGACACACTTCAAGAAATAACAAATTAAAATATAAATGGAAATGGGAAGAAGTACCTGTCTAAAGCAGAATTTAGTCTGTGAACATGACGATTTTAGTGGCAAAATACTTGCATGAAGGTCTAATGTGAAAATGTTTAATGTGATTTATATTTATTAATGATTTTTCATTTATTTTCAGTTGTTGTTTAGCAGGAAGAGCCTACCCATTAGGAGATATACCTGAAGACCTTGTATCAGATGTCAAAAATAATGTAAGAATATATACATTTGATTGGCATATAAATGCCTAAGCAGTATGGGTTTTGTTTATTGTTGAAGGCTGTATGGTGACCTATAGTTGTTAATTTGTGTAAATTGGTCTCTTCTGGAGATTTGTCTCATTGGCAATTATACCAATATTTTTTATATTGAACACAATTTCCATTGGTTTAAATTCAAAAACATTCTTATTTGATCCATAATGGTCTTCGTACCTTTGGAGACTTTTGGAATACTTAGAATAATTCTTACATGATATGTGCAATTATTCATTCATTTTGAATTTCTGCACTCCACCAAATTTCTGTTTAAAACTTAGTTTTATATATGCTAGATCTGTATTATTTAGATTATTGCCAACATAACTTTGAAATAGAATTGTAAGATTGAGAAGTCATCAAAGTAAATTTAATCATGTATATTTTTGTCAAGATATACTTAATAATTTTATGTAATCAATGCTTATTTCTTTTTTCAGATGTTTCATTGCATAACAAGTTTACATTCCAAGAGTCACACATCAGGTATGGCATTATTATTGACATTTAAATTATTTTGTGTTGAAGGTAAACACTAGCTTAAAGAGGGGATAAAATAGATAAATTTCTAGTACTTTTCTCATGAATGTGTACCCGAGGTCAATCTCTGTAAATGATGTTATTGTATAGAAATATAATATTTCCCACAGAAAGTAACCAAAAGTTAGCGTGCAATAAATTCTAATATTGCACTAGTGCAATAAATCTTCAAAATTCATGACATCACCAACGACCAAATTTTAGTTTAAAACAATTTTTACTTTCAAATATTATATTGCTATACAATAAAAGGGTTATTGCATGAATATTTGGGAATATTGTCCCTCGTAGAACATATATTGCACTCGCAAGCTCGTGCAATATAAAATTCTACTCGGGACAATATTCCCCAATATTCATGCAATAACCCTATATTATTAAGTAATCAACTTTTACTGTGATGTTGTAACATTATCATTGTTACATCTAGATGTAGATCTGAAATGTGCATATCCTCAACTACATGTCAATTTACCTTACCAAAACCAAAAATTGGTACAGAAGTTGTTATTTATTGTCCCTTTCAAATTTTGCAAAACATGTAATGTTAAATGAATTGATGTGAAATTAAAAATTTGCCTGATTGACATTTATTCCATATCTTTTATTTATATATTCTTCTGTAATCTAACACTGGACAAGATAGTAGGCTATGTTAAGGAAACACAAATTGAAAGTTTTACCAATGGTTCTTGATCTGGCTTAAAATTTGTATGGAAACAAAAGAATATAAACGAAAACAGCATTATGATGGAACAAGATTTTTGATAGATTTGTTAGGCTAGTTTTTCATATATAAGTTAAAAATGAAAATATAATAATTTTGTTATTTTTTCTGTTTCAGAAGAACCCATCTATCCTCATTTGAGAACATTATTGCAGTTTGACACCAGAGAGTTTTTAAACGTGTTAGCTTTGGTAAGTGTTTGTTTTTAAGTGACCTGGCCATATGAGCCAAGTCAGTTTTTCTCATCACTTGGCGTCGATCATTGTCGTCTGTTAACTTTTACAAAAATCTTCACCTTTGAAACTACTTGGCCAAATTTAACCAGACTTGGCCACAATCATCCTTTGGGTATTTTGTTTAAAACATGTGTCCGATGACCCCACATGCCAACCAACATGGCAGACATGACTAATAGAACATAGGAGTAAAATGCAGATTTTGGCTTATATCTCAGAAACTAAAGCATTTAGAGCAAATTTGACAAAGGTTGAGATCTATCTATCCTTAAATTTGGTAATTTTAAGGAAATTTGCAGTTTTTGGTTTATATTTTCTTGAATATTTTTATTGAAATCAGGCCTTTATTGAAAGAGATAAACTGTAAACAGCAATTATGTTCATCAAAGTAAGATCTACAAATAAGTCAAACATGACCAAAATGGTTATTGCCCTTTGGTGTCAAATTAAAAAAAAATATATAGGTGACTGTACAGCCTTTAACAATGAGCAGAGCCCATAAAGCATTGTCAGCTATAAAAGACCCCAAAAATAATGAGTTAAAAACAAATAATGAAACATGTAACACATCAACAAACAACAAACACTGAATTACAGGCTCCTGACTGGAGGCAAATACATACAGAATGTGATGGGGTTTAACATGTTAGTGAGGCCAACCATCCCACTAATCCTGGGACAGTGGTGCAACAAAATAATACAAGAAATGTACAAAAAACAACAAATAATAACCACTCAATTACAGGCTCCTGATTTGAGGCAGGCACATATAAAATGTGGCGTGGTCACACAAGTTAGCCGGCACCCAACCCTCCCCTTCTCCTTGGATTGTGGTGTAACAGTACAACATAAGAACTAACTTTAAAAATAAGTTCAAAATGGCTGAACTCATCAGATGGATACAAATAGAAATACATCTAACAAAAACGCTGTGGATGTAGCCAGGTACTTGTATATTATATCAACAAAAAAACACTCAGTACAGATCTTAGAAAAGTTACAATTAAATTAGTTAATTTAAAGTCAATATATAACAACTAATAAGAAAAAATAATGTATCTGTGACTTTTGAATTTTATTACTCAGTATACATCCAACATGCAATTGATTTAGTGTAAAGGCGTTATGATATACATGAATTGTACACAGATACATAAGTTTTATACTTTTACAGGCATTTGAAGAAGAAGAGTTCAACACAGAGGAAGGGTAAGCTATTTTGGTGTTAATCTTTAACAGATACTGAAACTAGATCTAATCAACAGTGGTATTTTTATCAGGGAAGATATTATAAAGTGGTATTTTTATCAGGAAAGATATTTTAAAGTGCATCTGATTTATTAATACATAATAGCATATCATAATTTACAGTAAATTGATTTTTCAGAATAAAGAAAAGACAGAGAGTTGTAGATATATTACTGCAGGTCATGGTAGAAAATATTGGTTTTACTGTAAGTAAATAACAGCTACAACATATAAAAAAGAAGATGTGGTATGATTGCCAATGATATAACTCTTCACAAGAGACCAAATGACACAGAAATAAACAACTATAGGTCACCATACGACCTTCAACAATGAGCATAGCGTATACTGCATAGTCAGATATAAAAACTTTTTGGTTATATCTAGAAAACAAATCTTTTTCAATATATCATTTGAAGCAAACGTTATACACTTAGAAATAGAACTACAAATGAACTGAAATTTGTATTGTCTAGTGTAAAAAATCACATCCAAACTAATATTTCATATCGACATCCTAGGCTATAGTCTCTAATAAATATAATGCTCATTGTTGAAGTATAACTAAGAAAAAATATTAAGTTTGTTTAAATAAACTATAATAAACAAATGTGTATTCTTGATAAAGCATTGATATCCTGTAAAAACAATGAACTTTGCATATATTAAATCAGTAAATTTGTTTTGATTTTGTCTTTGTTTTAGCCTACCCAAGTTGGAATTTTGTTCACCTTTCTTGCAAGACAAATGGCTAGACATGAGAATACCATCCAAGTCAAGAAAGTATTATTTGAACAGGTAAGTCATTTACTAATGGTTGCATCATTATGATTTTTTCACAAAAATATTGCCAGATAATATTAAAAATTGCAGTGGGTGAAGTGCTGTCCCTGATCATAAAAACATACCGGGGATTCATTTTTATCTGCCTGCAAAAATTTGATTTGTATTTCAGAAACTATTTATGATTATTGCATAAAACTTCCACACAAGACGACAGGCGTATCATGCGCACATGGCGCAGCTGTTTATTATTCATTGGATATTAATTTTCTTGGGTTTCATTGATACAGGTTAACTGCACATTATATATTCAACAAACTTAAACTTTTCTATAGGTGGTGTATACAGAGATTGGCAAAACCATGAAATAAAATTAACACAAAAAAGTTTTACTCAATCCAAGAAAATAAATGAATCTACAGTAAATATAATAATCGCTATTTTGTGCATTTTTCCTTTGATCTTTTTTTGTGATAATTTTTCATATCATGCTACTCGCTTGAGATATAAAATTATTGCTAGAAACTAAGCAGTCACGTGGCGTTGCTAAGGAAATTGACATGAAATTGACAACTTCGTCATAGGTAAATTAGCGATAAATAGAATATCATTGGTCCTCTCAACTTGATTGACTTTCTCGCTTTCGCCGTCCCAGCTCAAGCGAGAAAATAAATCTCATTGAGATGATCAGCGATTATCTATAACTTTACTTCTCTATAAAGCTATTGTCTTTATTTTAAAAGTTTGTTCTTTCAGGTGCTTGAGTTCCTGTCTAACCCAGATGATGAATCGAGGCATGAAGAAAGACAACAGGCATTAATGGAATTATTGAGGGCAGGTGGACTTATCCAGATTGATGAAGAAAGACTATTGTACCTAGTAGAAAATGCTAAATTGTAAGATTTATATACATATTGTACCAAATTGTTCAATGGACTTTATAAATAAAAGTGAAAATAGTTCCCTTTAAAAATGTACTAATGTATAATAGTAAAGATATTTCTTGCTTTCGTGCAAAATAGAATCAGTAAAAATATTAAGAATACTGTCCATGAAAAATCAGTAAAATGTAAAAACAGCAGGATTTTGTGGGGACAGAACATCAGACTATTTGAAAATTTAAAAAACAATTGTCAACTAGAATTGCCATTGCAAGCAATAGCGGATGTCACCCTTCCCCTATTGCCACTAAGCGGCATCCATTTGAAAACAATTTAAAAGTGAATGCAGATCAACGCATTGCGATATATCTTTCTGTAAATTTTTAGTACGTTTTGAGCATTGTCAAAAGTTTCACATTTCTTCTGTTTCCATGGCAACGGCAGCCATTTTGAAAATCCCGAAGTCAAAAGTCTCATCTATACATGCCAGTTAACAATTATATTAAGTTTCATTAAGTTTGGAGCATTTTGAAAATATCTGACATTTCTGCAGTTTCCATGGCAACGGTGGCCATTTTGGAAATTCCAACTTCAAAAGTCTCATGCAGACTTGACAGTCAACAAATATATTACGTTTCATCAATTTTGGAGCATTTTGAAATTTTTGAAATTTTTGACATTTTGGCTGGTTTCTATGGTAACAGATACCATTCCAAATTTCTAATGGCAGATACCACATTGGTACATGGGAGGGAAAATACCATCAAAATTTCAATGGATTTGACCTACCATTTTAAGAAAGTAAATGCCACTTTAAGGTTTTTGAAGCATTTTGACCATTTTCGACTTGTTTCCATGGTAACAGCAGACATTTTCGAAATTCCAACGCCAAATTGCACATCTACCAATGTTGCTCATCGTTACTATGAAGTTTCAAAAATTTTGGAGCATTTTGATATTTTTGAAATTTTTGGTGCAGTTTCCATGGCAACATAGTAGTTCCAATGATTGCCAAAATCATCTAAAACCAGTATATGGCTGGCACCTACATTGTATCAAAATATGATGATTCTGAGTTTAAGAATCTCCAAATTATTCACCAAAACCAAAAACTGGAAATTTTCACAATTATTCTGTTTCCATGGAAACGGCAGCCATTTTTTATGGTCTTAGACCCACCTGCACCCCGAAATTTTTTGTTCCACCTTATAGTGAACTATCATTAAGATTGGTTCCATTTCACTCCAAAAAACATGCCGGACAAAATAGGTGGAAGTATAATAATAATACAGAAAAAGAAACAGAGGAAAAGCAATATGTCACCCGACATTGTTGATCGGGTGACATAATAATCATGATAATTTTTCTTGTATGATCACTATAATGTAATATTTATTATATTTCCAGCTACCGTGTTTGTGAAATGTTATAACTATAATACTATGTTTATTATATTTCCAGCTACCGTGTTTGTGAAATGTTATAACTATAATGTAATGTTTATTATATTTCCAGCTACCGTGTTTGTGAAATGTTATATGAGAAGAGAAGACAATATGATAAAATTTTATCCTGCTATCTAAGGGACTATGCTAGGAAGGTAAAACAATTATCATTCATTTCTAAGATAATCTTATACCAGTACTTGAATTTACCATAAAGTGTGAGGTTCATTTGTCCATTTAATAGTTGTACAAATGTAAGACTGAAACTGTTAATAACAACATTCTCATGAAAGACATTAAATTAAAGTATATATATTACCGTCATTAACCTTTATTAATATATTCTATATATAGTAACCCTTAGAAACCTCCCTAGAGAATATCAGAATAGATATTTACCACATTGTTGACCTCAGTATATATAGAAAAAAGAAAACATACAATGTATATAAATAACTGCATTTATACTTTACTTTCAAATTAACAATACTGTTGACATGACTGTCATTGTGACATCAGACATTGCACTTCCAGAGCACCACTCAATTGCACGTTTTGTACTTTAGTATTTCAATTCATACTGATGTCCTGAAGATGCCACACTTGTTGGCAAAAGATACATGTATATACTATAATAAACAATTACTTTGTTGTAATTAACAGAGGTTGTTGTCTTTAATGTCATTTTATTCAGTAACACTGTGTATATTGTTTTTCCTTCCAGTACCATGCGTTCAGTTATATAACCAGTATATTAAACAGTGACAGATATTCCAGCACTGAGAAAGAGGCTCTAAAGGAGGAGGCTTTGAGAAATCTACAGGTAATATTTAAAAAAAATTCACAGAAATATTAAAATCAGACATTGGATTGATAATTAAAACAGGTATACCTATAAATTATCATTGAAAGAAGTAAATTCATCATGTAACAAGTTTCAAAGCACATGAGAAGTATTATGTTCAGGAGGGGTATTGGGGGGAAATGCTAGATGAGAGAATTTTCTGAGCTGCTTAGGCCAAGTCAATTTTAGCAAGACTGTTTTTTTTCTCAACACAGTAACATTATATAAATTTTACTGAATACAATAAAAATCGTCTGGTTGAACATTCAAAAGTAAATTTGGATATTCACTTGCTTTCACCATGTTCACTATGAAGGATAATAGAACCAGAAAATGATTTTCACAAAAACAAAAAAGGATAGAAAGGGAATTTCTTGTGCATATAACCTAGTGTATAAATAACACATGTATGGACTTTGTATTAAAATGTTCCACTTAAACCACTAGTGGATGTTTTGTGATAGTGGCATAGACTAGGATTTTGTAGTAGATATACAATTTGCAGATCAAAAACTCATGATTCAAATTAAATTTTCAGGAATTGGTTTCCATAGATTGTAAACAAGCAGCTCAAATGGTGATTGGATGTTTTGCTAGTAACCTTGGTGACATATGTAAACAATTAGAGGACACACCCCAGATATTGTTTGAATTTTTACAGGGTGTCATGTCATGCAAGTAAGATATATGAAATCAGGCCTCATTATTTGCTTATCTCATCATACTTTTTCACGTGGGGAAAAACAGCTGCTGTTTTACATTTACAAAAGATGTAAAGCAAATCCATATATTTTTCATTTCAAGTTCAGAGCTTATTTTGAAGAGGAGATAACTGTGATCACTTATTTAATGATTCCTGTATTATTTGATAATTTATTAATTCTAGGTCTTTCTTTAAATTTACAACTTTTTGGTAGATATATATTTTATTCTTTAAAAATAAATTAAGAAAAATTATAATTTGATACACAATGCTTAAGGTGATAAATGGAGAAAATTTATACAAAAGACCATCCAAAATAGAAAACCGCAAACAAAAAAACATGAAAAACCATTAAAAACAAAAACAGAAATATTTCATTAATAAAAATTATGAAACATTTCAAAAGATATAATTTTTAAAATAAAATGTCCATAAACCAAGGTGGTTGTCTTTTTCATTCATTACTCAAAATAATTTACAGTCTTTTAATGTTTGTTACATTTAGTGGTATTTGTAATATTATGTAAGAGGGAAAATTTTCTTTTCAGTTTATATAACAGGGAACTATGAAATCAAACGTCCATGAAAATAAAAAATTTTCCTCTATCCCCAAAAATTGATACTCAAAAAAATAAAGGAATCCTGAATAATTTATTTAGAAAGGAGAGATAACTTCTACTTATTTATAGATTTCTACATTATTTCATAATTTATCAACTCTTCATTTAGTATATCATATTTTGATAGGGACACAGGAAGTAGTGCTATCCACCAAGATCGTGGCATCAACATAGAACCACAAGTGTTTGAGCTGTACATAGATTTAATGTGTCAGTTTAAACCTAATGAAGTTCTCAACTACATCAAGATGAATGAAGGTTACAGACTAGAACAGACATTACAGGTATACCATGTTTATATGTAGAAATTTAGTCCGGGATAAACAGTCAAGGTTAAACAGGATCAACTTGCATGTTTAATTGCTTTTAAATAATTTTGTTAGGGGTGCAGGATTTGGTGATTCTAATGCTGCCTATTTTATCAGATCTTTGCTAATATGAATAATATAAAACTAGACTGACTTACTGAGATATAATTATAATGTCTAATTCACAAGGTAACAGTCTTCATTAAGAAATGAGCAGACCAGTCTTTTACTTCTAAATGTTGGTTGCTTAGCAAAGAAGCAGCACCAAATACCAATTTTCTCTTCCTTACTTTGACCTAGCAAGGTTCAAATCAATTACTTTCCTGCATTTTAAGGTGAACATGGAAACTCAAGACCACATTGTAGATAAAAAAAAATAATTCAGAAAACTTTTTAAAACTTTTTTGTTATCAGTATATTGGATGTCAGAAACACATGTCCAGAAATAAACAAAAATGAATTATATAAGAATTGATCAGAAGACGAGAGTAACCTAAAATACTTATACATAAGACTTTTAACACAATTTTTTTCATTCATGGTTGTTTTTTTTTTAATTGGCAGATATGCAGAAAATACAAACTGTCTGAAGCGACTGCATTTCTTCTGGAGAAAGCTGGGGACATACAGGGAGCTTTTGGTATTATATTACAGGTATGATTGATTAACTTCAGTTTACATAGTGAATAATTTGCTACTGAAAGATAGTGAATGTTAACTTTTTTTTATAGTAATTCATGTTCTATTAAATATCAAAGTTATACTCTCCTTTGGAAATGTAGCTCATTTTTACTTTTGCAACTTTTCAGTTTCAATGAGGTGGAATAATTCATTATCAATGTTTATCAGATTAATTTGACAAAATTGAACCATACAGGCTACTAAAAACCAATTATTATTTCACTTTTCCACTTCCATTAATGATTGAATAAAAAAAGTTCATATATGTACTTTAGATTTTTTATATATCTCATATACAGTTAACTCTCGTTGTCTTGAACCCGGTTGACTCGAAATTTCGGATGAGTCGAAGTTTTCACGTGGTCCCGAACTTTGTTCCATATAAATGTATGTAATTTGACTCCTGATGAGTCAAAATTGGATTAGTCGAAATTTCGGTTGAGTCGAACTAAATTTACGATCCCAAGGTTAACAAAAGCATTCAAAGTTCATTATTTATCTCGAACTAGTACACATATGTCAAAACATGACCTCCGGCATTTAAATGGATTGAAGAGTTAATCTGACAATATACACGTGTAATTAAATTTCCAGTCACTGACCACTGTATTGATTTATGACATGCTATTTCTAAGAGTGTTTAGCTAAGATTATCTTTTAGGGAGACGGATTTATAAAAGTTTTTCCAAACTTGTTTCCGAATCCCATATTTGAACTTTATGTAACATTGTAATATTTGTCTTGACATTTTTCATTAATAAATACTGTTTAAACTAAGATTATCTTTTATAGAATTTTTATAAATAATTGGTGATACATTGTTAATGTTCATGAAAAAGTATTTAACATGTTTACAAAACAATTAATTGTGATTTACACTAATGAGCTTGGGTGTGTATAAAGTAAGGATTATGACTTCCATTGATGATCACCTCATAAATACTCAATCGGCTTCTTTAATCTTGTTGTATTTTCTTCTGAAAAGAAAGAAGAAGATAAAACAAAATGAAGAGAAATGTAAATTTTCTAAAATCTCTTGTTTCCGAGAATAAACAATTTTGTCAACTATAAACGACCTGAATAACGAAACTATCGATTGGAAATTACTCTCTCGAATAAAAGCGTTAGGAAAAAATTGTAACTGAAACAATTGAATAAGTAAAGATAATTTTATTATAATAATGAGAAACCATAGCATACAAATACATCGATCTGATACCAGAATATCCATCCCCTTCCCATATTCACCTCGATTTATTTTAGCTTTATCAAGCTAAGCAAGAGTTATGTCCCTTGTTCTGTCAAACTTCCGGTTTCCGTTTGAGTCGAACTACCTGTATCTCGAAATATTTCTCTGGTCCGGCTGACTTTGAGATAACGAGAGTTGACTGTATATATATAGCTAGTGCCCATTTAAAGTTTTTAAAAAAATCAAATCTTGTGAATTCAAACAAAATGTTAAACACAGCGTCCACATATTTTAAGAAGCTTTCAATATAAACAAGAACAGCTTTAAATACATAATAATGTTTTGTAATAGAACAAGTTTTAATTTTTTATTTTAGAAATTACAGGCCAAGTTGAAATTATTTGTTGATGTCATGCAAGGTGGAAATACAGACAAAGGTAATTATTACATTGGTTTCAATGAATTGCATAGATTTCCCAGTGAAATAAAGGTGATTATGTCATTCCTCTGATGTAATACAACAATAGGCATCGTAGATAATTTTGGATCAAAACAAATTGTGAATGCGTAGAATAAAATCTGTGTTCTTTAAATTTAAAAATATACACTAAAAAGGATTGCAAATAAGAAATCAAATAGAGATTTTTATCACTCTAAAAATACTTGTCCATTAGCAACACTGAGACTTTCTTTGTATTTGTAAATATATTTAATAGTATTATTCCACCTCTTTCAATAAAACGGACTTTCATTTTTTATATTTAATACCATGTATAAATTAAAATCACGGTCATATTATGAGTATTTACATTTTCTACAATAATTTCATAAAAAAAGTCATTTGCCAAATTTGCAATGTAATAAAAAGAATAACTAATAAAAGAATTCAAATATCGAAAAATATTCAACTTGTGACCCAACAACACTGATAATTTACATTATTACGCACATTTGTTAATTAATGTGATGTTCGATCACTCGTTGAATATTTTTCTCTATTTAAATTTGATTAGTTATTGTATATTTCTAAAAATTAAACAGAATCTAATATCTACTTAGATCTTTCTATATTCTGATATGTTTTCATTTATCGATTGTGAATGTTTTAAGCAGCAAATATATTAAGGATACATTAATTTCTTTGCAAATATGTGAACATCAAATTTACTGTAACAAAAGGTAAACACTGTAATTAATTTTTGAAAGAATTTTACTTTTTTGTTAAGAAAGGAGTGTCATGGAAAAAATTTCAAACATTGACTATTTTGTGAAACAAATACAATGAAAAATTCTCAGTGAAGTCTTAAATGTATGTTTATTTCAGACTTGAATGTTTTATTCCTTGAGATTGATACTCTCGCTATAGTCATTATACAACTTTGTCAAAGGAATTCTGGGAAAATGGATGAAGCCAGCAGAGAGGTAATTATGATTTTGTGCATTCTGTATTTCAATCATTGTGATAATTACCTTTTACAAAAATGTTGAGCTTTGAATTGTCAGTTTTCATATTTCCCTCACAAGTTCTGAAGATAAAGAATCTGTATTTGACATTTTTATGATAAATTTTTCGCTGAATTATCAAAATAGGTCCTGGATTTACTATAATCAGTAAATAGTCAATTGAAAACAATTCAAAGATTTATCCTATTTATGATATTAGATAAACTAATTTCATGCCTCTTTATTTATCCTGATTTAGAGTAATTTCTCGCAATTTGATTGGCTGATATTGTCCTAATAAATTTTAGTAAAATTTTGTATTACGTCAATTGGAATTATCTCCTATTTTTTATGTCAATTGGAATTATCTCCCTTATACAATTGACCTAAAAAAAAAATTAGAGTTACTTAATATTCCTTATATTTTTGATTTTTCACAGTTTTGGATTAAATATCTAAAATGATTTGGTTTATTTTGTCCTAATATTGAATTTGAATATAATGATATGTGATATAACAAAATCAGGATAAATTCGTTACACAGTGTTCAATTGTCCTAATACAGAATTTATTGGGTCAATAAAATTCATATGGGGTTTGGCTTTGACTCATCTGATTCTGATATGAATTTTAATTACCTGATAAGTTCTTGTATTAGGACAATTGAACACTGTGTAACTTATAGTATCCCTCACCATTTATACACCTGTACATTGCCAGGTTTAGGAAATTACAAATAATTCATATAACTCTATAGTCTAGGTTAGTATTTGTAGATAATTGATGGTTTTTCTAGCGAAAAGGTGTTTCTCATCTTCAATCTCATTGAAGGATTATTGAAGTTGCCACGAAACATCCTGGAGTTTGACAGACCATTGATAATCTTTCTATCACTAATTTGCCTATAAGTTTGTTGGTGTTTACATCGACAACCACATGTGCAGCCTTAGTTTCTGACAATAATTTTCTATTTCAGCTCAGTAGAAAGATATAATAATTTATCATAGGAGAAATACACAGAATAGCTTTAATGACCCTTATATTATAAACTTATTTAAGGCACTATGGTTTCCACTGTTAGAGACAGTTATGACACCACAGAGAAAGTTAAAGGATATAGATAACAAAGATGTACTAGACGGTAATTATGGTATTATGTTGAAGTTTGATAATATTGATTTTTAGCCTGTAAGCAATTTGATTTCTGCTTTGCAGTCACTTTCTGTTTGCTGCTAGTTTGAAATTATAGAGCACCTTTTGTACAGGGAAAAGTTTCCTGCTACTTTTTTTGGCTTCAATGAAAGGTCATTGTCAGTTATACTACTGTATATATGTAACATAGATCAATTGAAATCATGTGACCAATTTGTTACTTATATACTCATATATTCAATTTTCCAAATTATCTGTTGGATTTTCTTCAAAAGGGTATTAAAATAATAAATGGCAAAACAATTTAGGAAAAATAAATATTTTAGACATGAATCAATGACAGTCACTGAACTACAGGCTCTTGACTTGGGACAGGCACATATGGAATGTGACAGGGTTGAATATGTTTGGGAACCATCCAATTAACCATGCATATATATGTTAACCTGGGACAGTGGTGTAGCCACACCTTCAACTTGAGAACAATCTATAAAAATCAGTTGAATTGGACTGAACTCATTAGATCAATAAAAAGCATAAAAAAAAATTAACAACAACACTGACTAAACAAAGTACGGATCAGAGAGTAAATACTGTTTATTGTAGATATTGCACAAGTTGCAAAAATAGTGAAGTGCATATGGACCTATATGTTTTATAAACAATTTTATAAACAATTAGGGACACGAGATGGTGTGTCCAATTTAAAAAAAAATGCTTTATACAATGAAAGTATTAAAAATTTGAGCAATCTCAACCTCCTGATCAGTGCTTTGATATTTTATAAATGGTATAAACAAATATTTTTACAGATTTTAATAAACTGACTCATCACATATTAAACAGCATGATGGGTTACATAGCCTTACCAGCTATTCTACAGAAAATTATGCAAGTATGTACAAATAGATTATTAGAATAGTTTAGTTCAAAATTTAAAAACAATTGCAGGGAGAACAAAATTTTCCACATTGAATTGTAGTTTAAGAATGCAGTATGCTCTTTAGATTCAAAGCAATAGTGCATACATTTTTCTATAAGTTTTACTTTTTTTAATTTCAATGAAAATAACCTATTTTCACATTAAATTTAATATGAAAAAAACATGGACTATTGAAATACACAATTTGGTTTTGATCCACTTTATCTAATCCAAAATGTCTTTCTATTTTCAAAAAAGAAAAAAAAATAGTTGTTATACTCTATAAGCAGAAGAATTAGACTAAATTTGGCTTCTCTCTTATTAATATGTGGTGTAAAATAGTGACTGTTGATATTTAATATGTAAGCTCATTTCGATCTTTTTAAGTTTTCATGCATTCAATTGTTAATGAAAATTTGACCTTTCAAACTAATGCTAAATCTGTAAATGCATATTTTTTTGTGCACAGAAGAAGCTGAAGTTGATTGTATTATTATGCATGTGTTGTAATATAGGGTTATTGCACGAATATTGGGGAATATTGTCCCGAGTAGAATTTTATATTGCACGAGCTTGCGAGTGCAATGTATGTTCTACGAGGGACAATATTCCCAAATATTCATGCAATAACCCTTTTATTGTATAGCAATATAATATTTGAAAGTAAAAATAGGGTTAAACTAAGATTTAAACGTTGATGACGTCATGAATTTTGAAGATTTATTGCACTAGTGCAATATTAGAATTATTGCACATCAACTTTTGGTTACGTTCTGTGGGAAATATTATATTGCTATACAATAAAAGTTATTCTAAAATCTTCTTATATTCTTTTCAAGGACCCAGCATACAACACAGGAAAATTTGGTGAAGTGCGAGAACTCATATTAGGCATGCTGGAAACTTATAATTACGAACAGACCTTGATGAAAACATGTAAAAACTTACTGAACCATGACATACACGTCCATCTGAAGAGTTTGACCAGTGCTGCGGTCAGAGGATACATTCCAAGGGGAGATAACTGTAATCTGTGTAATAAACTATTTATTAATCAGAATGAAACAGATTCTGTAGTTGTGTTCAGGTAACAGTTTATATGAAATTATTAATAAATAATGTCCATATGCTAATTACTACAATGTAAGATTTAATGATTATCAATGTTTTTTTAAGACAAGGAATTTATGAGTTACTAAATTCATCCTATATTTTGAAAGCCCATTGATATTCTATATAGAACTGTTTTCCTAGGCAACATCATAATGTATGATCATAGCATCATACATTCTCTCAGCTTAATTGTGAAAATCCTAAATCACTCAATAGGATGGTATAAAAATTTATCAAAGACAAAAAAATATTTTCTAATCTTTTTCGATTTTTTGTCTGCATTTCTAGGCCTATTGAAATAACAACATTAACTGTACTAAATTTACTACAACAGTTGCACTTTTCAACTATTCAATGGCATTTGAAACCTTAAAACAAGTGCAATTGTTTAAGAGCTGAACAAATTTTAAAACTTCAAAAGGGTGGAAAAAGTAAAAGAAGCTGTTAAGAATTTGATATCAATTAATTACCACTTTTAGAAATATTGTCTCTTTTGTGGCATTCAGTTTTTGATTTTGAAAGAAGGACAGATTCCCAAGAGAAAACCAAAGACCTTCACCTGGAATCAAGAACTTAAATCTTTAAGTAGCTTTTACTAGCTTTGCAAATTGTAACACTAAAAGTATCATTTAAAATCTCAGGAATATATGTAAAGATTTGAAATAATATTCTAAAAGATAAAATTACAATATACGATGTATTAAAATTTTAATATTTTGATTTTTCAGATGTGGGCATAGTTATCATTTACCATGTTTGAGGTCAGTAGGATCAGTCCATGTGATGGATGGGGAGGAAATGTGGGCGTGTTACTTGTGTAGTCATTCAAAAAGGGGGCGTATCCAAAGTACAAGGTTCCATAGGTCATTATCTAATCCTAATCAGGCAGCTCTACAACAAACTAAAGAAAAATCTAAAGAGGTTTGTATTGTATTTTAACCAGTCTGAAAGGATTGGCATTAAAAGATGATAATAATGTGACTGGCAGTAAAAGATGATAATAATGTGTCATCCAACATAACATATTTCTCATTAGACCATGAATAACAATTTAAACAAATATTCCTTTTTTTACTTATAACATACATGATAAACACATGCATTTGTCATAATACCAGTTTCCCTAAAAGTTACTAACTTAGCCATAGAGATTCCTAATTAACTAGAAATTTACTTAACAACTTCTGAAAGTGAGATTTGGGGCCTAGGCGGCTGAGTGGTTTAAGTTGTTTATCTTATGTATTAGTAGCCTGTCAACACTAAGGTTGAAGCAACTGGCAGATGTGTTCCTAAATATAACTTTTAGCGCCATGATTAAGATTTTTTTAAATTTATTTAAGAACTGATCTAGACATCAACATTTTTATGCTTTTATCAGTGTGGTGCTTTTTCAAATCTGTTTGTCAATCATTTTAGATGACACTTGATTCACAACATATTCAAGCCATTGATGCTGTTAGGAAAGCTATGAAAACACCGTCCAGAGTAAGTATCAGATGTTCCTTAACATGTAAAATAAGTTTTTGATGATAATTGTGGAAGTATTCAACTTTCTGTGAACTGACAAACATTTTGAAGGGGTCTGTCTTCCTTTATAATTATTATATCGGAAAAATATACCCAGCTGGTCATTTGTCTTGAATAGTAGATCATGATCAGGGAAGAAATACAAAAAAAAAAGAGTTAAAAGACTATAAACATCATGAAATTTAAACTACAAAGAAAATGAAAATTGTTGCATTATATGAACTGTAAGTTATTATTGTAACATCTGTTGATATTAAGCATTTGAATCTAAAAAAAAATTGTCTTCATGTTTTAAAGCTGGGACAGTGAATTAAATGTAATAGAGATAAAATCATTACATGATTGCTATTCTTGTACTGAAGTTTTATGCATTTTTATCTTCAGATGGCCATACTGACAGAACTCTCCAGATCAGACACTCGTTCAGTTAGAGGCTCATCAGGGATATTTCACCAAGAAAACTTTCAGCTCAGACTTGCACCTCCCATTGCCCCAACCAACTCTTGATATAATGTGTGCCATAGTAAGAACAGCTGTGATATGCTGTAGCCACATGACTGACTTAATGTGAAGAACAAATGTTTCTTGTATTGTGATCACTGCCTACAAAATGTTACATTAAGACTGTGATAATCATTTTATTGTTGTGTGTTCAAGACAGAAACTGTGTCATTTGTTATCAATCCAACTATATATTTTTTTAAAGAGGGGTCCATGTACTCATTTCCAAGGTAATAGTTAAAATCAGTGGAAAAAAACATCTTTTTCAGATATGCCACAATTTCAAATTTGTCAAAAAGTAACATTTTACATTAAAAGGTCATTACCTGTAACTGTATTATATGCCATTTTGAATGGTGTACTGATGTTTTTAAAAAAACAACTTTGGAATAGCATGAATAGTGTGTGCAATGTGTAAAAACAAAAACATACATATATATGTATTTGACTCTTGTACACATTATTAGTTCATTAATTTGATCATGTGGGCATTATATTAGTGTAAGGAGTTATATGTGTGTATTGTTAATAGGTCAAGTGTAACTGAGAAAATTGTCATTTGATACATTAATAGTATTCATCGATTATCGTTGGTACATTTGTACCAATTTTCATAGATTAAGGTTAGCATGAATTTTTTCGTAGATATTGATTTTGTAGTTTTTCCTAAGTGTGCATTAAAGCCGATGAATATTACAAATAATTCATCGAACATTTTAATTTGTGTTTCACCTGTACCAACAAAATCAATGAAAATTGGTATATATTGAATGAAAGTCAATGAATTAACAAAAACACCAGAAGAAATCTTATTGTATGAATTGTTTATGTAAAGGGAATGTGCAATTTATAAGAATTGATATATATATATATATTACATAAATGTTAAATGTGTGCTTGCAATTTCCCCATAGTATATCCATATGGTATAATTTGGGAGCAGCAAGCATACATTTTGTTAGATATGAGTTATGTTTGTCAAATAAATGACTTTATATATATATTTATTTTGTTATCTTTGTAATGACAAGTTTCCACTCTGCCTCACATGGTTGTTTTTACTTAAGGTGGTACCTAACACCTTTACTAAAATTAATTGGGCTTGTTTAATTATCATAAAAATTTTACAAAGTATATTACTTTGACCCTATGAAAAAGTAGTAATTTTTTTTTAAAATGAACAAGATACATTATCGAAAAAAATTGGTTGAATATATAGCAGTTTGGCAAACACTTATTTTGATCATTGAGAAGATACATATTTTCTTAACAATAGAATGTGATTAAAATGTTCAGCTGATTTTACAGAGTTATCTCCCTGTAGTGTTATGAACCACCTTAATGGTGGATACAAACTTATTCATCAACTTATTCTTTTTAATTCTGATTGGCTTGTGAGGAGTACATATAATTGTTGTTAATAATAACTATATTTCATCTCCCAAAGATTTCATCTATTGTGAAACATGCAATCAACATGATCAAAACCGACAAATGATGAAGACATCAGCATCAGTATAGTGGAAAGCAAATACTGTTTAGCAGAAGTTTCTGTGTATTTAGTTTTTAGATATTAACATAGAATTTACATTTTCATAACTTTCAAATCATCATATTTCTTATTAAAGTTATATAGTTATAGTGAATATGTGTCGCAAATCAAAGTCATCAGCAGTATTTGCATGTTATTTAAGTTCAAAAAACATATTTTATACACTTTTAAAGTTTCTATATATCATCTTGATCCAGTGACACAAGAAAGGCTCTTCGCTTTTGGATTTAAACTCCTTCACACGATCAGTTATACTAAGTAAGATACATCATTCACCTCAAAGATTGACTGAGTTAGGAAAACATGGTCATGCATAATTTCCTAGTGGTATTGTTATTATTTCCCTTCCTAGTCAACAGAAAAGGCAAAACATTTTCACTGTATTAAAATTTTAATTTTTTTCGTCATGTATACAAAATATTTGCCACTTGACATGTAGCAAGTAACAATCAACCTCGATCATATCTTGTGAATATCACAAAACCATAAACTATCGGCATATGCCAATTAACAAACACTAAAATGTGACCAACTGTAAACAAAGAAAAGTTTGTAACTGGTCAAATAACAGTGACTATAAAAAAAGAAATATCAGAAAATTCATCACTTAAAACTAATGCTAAATCAATACATAAATTTAAAGGACAGTAATTGATTAATGATGATTCATTTAACTTGATTACTAAAACTAATCATTTGGAACGATAGGTTCAATAGCTTCCATATGAGGTAAGCAACTCCTATGAATTTCGAAACTTTGATAGGAAACGAAAGAATTGGAAAATCGTATCAGGTTGGTGAAATGATACTCCTTATATATGCACCCACTGGTCGGATTTGGTAAAAAGGGAATGAATAGTTTACAATGAGAATATTAAAATATTTCGTCTTCAGTAAATCTTAGTTCTTAGACTACCTTCATTTTCCAATCAGGGTAGACTTACCTGTTAAAGTATAGTATGTTGTAATTTAATGGGGTAAATGCCAAACTTTATTATATTAATTGTAACAAGACAACAATTATAATATGAAACATGGCCAACTCAAAGCACTAATAAAAAAATATGATATAAGAAAACAAATAGTCAACCCTGCTAATAAAAACTATAATTGTTACAACGCAGAATCCTTTTTTTTTCTCAGCCAGACAGGATGTAATTGAAAATATTTTTTTTTTTTATTATATTCTTAACTTTAGAACGCAGCAGTGTAACATAAAAACAAATATATTCTTTTAAAAAATATTTACATCAAATTATTCACTATGTCATAGTCACAACCCCTAACCATTATTGCCCTTACAATAATGTATGTAAGTATGCCTTTCTTTTACAAAATATTTCAAAAGATTTTGCAAAGAATTCTGCTCAAGCTGGTGCCATCTTAAACTTGCTATTGAAGGCCTCACCTTTTTAGATGAAGAACAGCAATAAAAGCTCTATTTCTTTGTTTTTTGTGTGTTTTTTGTTGTGCATGTTTTTTGTGTGTTTTTTGTTGTGCATGTTTTTTGTGTGTTTTTTGTTGTGCATGTTTTTTGTGTGTTTATTGTTGTGCATGTTTTTTGTGTGTTTTTTGTTGTGCATATATTGATTTGTGTCATGAATGGATACCTCATATCCATTGTTTTTATCATCATATACACCAGAATTAAATGTTTGTACCACAGACGTGCATTTTTTAAACAAATAAACTCATCATAGAACCCAGGAATGAAATTTTGTATTTACGTCAGATGCACGTTTTGTCTACAAAAGACTCGTCAGTGACGCTCAATTCAAAAAAACAATAAAAAGGCAAAATATAGTACGAAGTTGTAAAGACTCCTCAAGTGACGCTCTAAACAAGGCAACCCAATAAATAGTTGAAGAGCATTGTGGAATATAAATAAATTCAAGCAGGAATGTCATAGTTGAGGGGGAAAGGACAGGACTTTGTCATGTGACACAAATCAATGGTCATCTGTAACATACAGGAATGTCATAGTTGAGAGGGGAAAGGACAGGACTTTGTCATGTGGAACAAATCAATGGTTATCTGTAAGATACAGGAATGTCATAGTTGAGGGGGAAAGGACAGGACTTTGTCATGTGGAACAAATCAATGGTTATCTGTAACATACAACAGACAACCAAATCATAAATAATGTTTTAAAAAATGTATTAAGTGATTACTTAAATCATTTGGAAATACAGATTCAATAGCTTCTCGATGATGTAAGGAACCCCCTTTAAGGTAGCACAATACAAAGATTTTTTCATTCCCAATCAGACAACTTTAAACTGATGTTATTCATTCCATCCTTCTTTATATTTTATAAATGAGGTACCAAACGAAAGAAGAAAGATTAATCTTTCAAATTGTGATAATTTTATTATGACATAATTATTACATAATTGATTATTATGTAATTAGTTGCTATATTGTGATGTCCACACTTGAACGAATTTAGCGTCTTTGTTCTTCATAGCATCCCAAAATATTTTATAGATTCCTGTACAACACAGCTTGACCCCCAAAACCGTGTCTCAGATTTCCAAAAACATCAATAGAACAAATTTTATACCCAATTGAATTTAGTGGTCTCTTATGAATTGATGTTGCAAACTTCATTGAAGATTTATGAGAGAATGAAATACAATAGGAAAAATCTGAGACACAGTTTTAGAGGTCAAACTGTGTTGTGAAAGAATCTATAAAATATTTTGGGATGCTATGAATGACAAAGAAGCTAAATTCATTCAAGTGTGTACATCACAATATGGCAACTAATTACATAACAATTAATTATGTAATAATTATGTCATAATGAAATTGTCACAATTTGAAAGATTATTCCTTCTTCTTTCTTTTGGTACCTCATTTATAAAATTTAAAGAAAGATGAGTGGAATTACATCAGTTTAAAGATGTCTGATTGGGGATGAAAAATCTTTGTATTGTGCTACCTTAATTAAACCATGGTAGGAAACAAAAGCATTGTAATATCGTTTCGATCAGCTTGGAGATATAATACTCCATATGCAGACACAAGTCAATTTTTGTCGAGCCTGCAACTTTTGTTGCAGAAAGCTCAACATAGGGATAGTGATCCGGCGGCGGCGGTGGCTGCGTTAGCTCACTTCTTAAAAGCTTTATATTTTAGAAGGTGGAAGACCTGGATGCTTCATTCTTTGCATATAGATGCTTCATGTTACGAAGTTTCCGTCAGTCACATGTCCAATGCCCTTGACCTCATTTTCATTGTTCAGTGACCACTTGAAAAAAAAGTTCAAATTTTTTGTAATGTTGAATTCTCTCTAATTATAAGTAATAGGATAACTATATTTTATATTTGCGTACCTTGCAATGTCCTCATGTCAGTCAGACAGTTTTCACTTGACCTCGACCTCATTTCATGGATCAGTGAACAAGGTTAAGTTTTGGTGGTCAAGTCCATATCTCAGATACTATAAGCAATAGGGCTAGTATATTCGGTGTATGGAAGGACTGTAAGGTGTACATGTCCAACTGGCAGGTGTCATCTGACCTTGACCTCATTTTCATGGTTCAGTGGTTATAGTTAAATTTTTGTGTTTTGGTCTGGTTTTCTCATACTATATGCAATAGGTCTACTATATTTGTTGTATGGAATGATTGTAAGGTGTACATGTCTAGTGGGCAGATGTCATGTGACCTTGACCTCATTTTCATGGTTCAGTGGTCAAAGTTAAGTTTTTGAGTTTTGGTCTTTTTATCTAATACTATATGCCATAGGTCAACTATATTTGGTGTATGGAAATGTTTTATGATCTTTATGTCAGTCGTGCAGGTTTTATTTGACCGTGACCTCATTTTCATGGTTCATTGCACAGTGTTTAGTTTTTGTGTTTTAATCTGTTTTTCTTAAACTATAAGTAATGGGTCAACTATATATGTTGTATAGAAGCATTGTTAGCTGTACATGTCTGCCTGGCATGGTTCATCTGACCTTGACCTCATTTTTAAGGTTCATTGGTCTTTGTTTAGTTATCTTGGTTAATGTTAAGTTTATGTGACAGTTGTAATGAAGCTTAGCTTTATACTTAGGACTATCAACATAATATTAATGATAAGTATAGAAGGCGAGACATTTCAGCGTGTGCACTCTTGTTACTAAAGCGGACTGAACATTTATATATCCCGTCTGCTATTAAGCTTAGTTCTTTACCTCCATAATCACTTATAACCTTTGAAATATTACTTCAAAGAGGACAACAACTATAAGATGGAACTAGGTCAACTTAAATCATAAATCGAGAGACATGATTTAATTACGAAAACAAATACTTTACCCTGCTAAAAAACTGAATTGTTTCAATTGTTTTTCCTGGGTCACACCGAAGCCTTCAAATTTGGTATTTTCTGTTTCTCCTACAGACATGTATATTTAAGTATAACATAAAACGTTAAATGTCTATTCATTACTTGTTCATAGCCCGCATATCAAGAAATATCTGCCGCTGCACATTGAACAATTATTAATTACCAATCCGCCAGTTCACAATTGTGTTTGCTTTTTGTGAAGATAAATCACGTTAACAATTTTAATTGAGGTAAAACGTGTAGCAACCCAAATTTAGGAGGCCCGGTGTAACCTTATATAATTGTTATATTCTTTTTATTGCATTCACATCAAACCGAGTCACTATCGTAGGCACAGCCCTAAACCGCGATTGACCTTACAATAGTCAATACTGTACAAAAGGATTAAATACGAAATATTTTTTTTTTAATATTTCCCTATTTGTTTCTTTTTTATCGTTTAACTTTCTAGTAACATTTCCATTATATTTAAACCATCAGCAATGTGTAGGTTTAGATTTACCCAAAACGAAAACAAAAAATCTAAATATAAACTTACAAGTATAAAAATCAATTGTACTTATGACAAATGTACCGGAAATTTATTGACAATATACCTTTTGTGACTAATACACTGATAATTGAAACAGGAAAATAAATACATTCAGTTTCACATAAATAGGTTATGCCTTATGAAAATATATAAATACATATATCTGATGTGAAATTTATGTGTAGGAAATTGTAAACGGAAAATACACTGTTTTCTATTATCGAATACCTTTTTACCATGTGTGTCGATAGCAAAACGTTTAAGTAAGTATAATTAAATAATTAATTTAGAAATAATTGTACGAACTGATAGCATTTCAATCACATGTACATATTGTACCATGACCATTTAGAGAATCTTTCTAGGTCATCCTAAAATAAATATAGAAATATTTTTATAATATAACAGCACTTGGTATCGCATGTACGATGCATTTGTGTACAACTGTGTAGAAACAAAATACTTTTTGATTAAAATCAAAACAGAAATTCACTTTATCAATATAAATGTGTTGAAATAAATTGATATTGCTATATTTATAAATTAACATAACCTTTTACAAAACTTCGAACTGTTCAAAGTCTTAATGAGTGTACACTTCCAAAATTCATAACCTTAAATGTATTTTGAAAAAAACCGTTAGGAATGTTTAGCCCTTGTTACTTTACCATTTCCAGCTTTAGTTTGCCATTTATGCTTTTTATTCGAGTATCACTGATACTTAGTTTGAAGACGAAACGCGCGTCTGGGGTACAAAACTGTAAGCCTGGTATTTTTCGTGAGTATTTTAATCAACAGTTCATTATAGATATTAAATTAAAACATACATCAGAGAGTGGATGTAGTAGTTATGTTTCATATTTATATTTATGGTTTATTGCATAATATTTTAACAAGTATATTATATTACCTGAGCTCACATTATGTGTCTCTTATATAACAAATAAATTGATACCGCACATAACCCTAACGATGAATTTGAAGAACATAATCGTTTCTGCCTCAATTGTATCAATTCATCTGTACTGTCTTTACTACGTTTATAGTTGTTCTTTTAAAAAGAGATCAAAGGACACGTCAAGGTTTTCTTATCGTCAAATATTTGATTCATGTTTTATCATATAAAAATGCTTAATCTCTCGACATACTCTAAGAAAAGTTGTACACATAAGTTATATATAGTCATATAGAGATATGATCGGTATATGGACACAATTTTGACACATAAATTTTGATTACAAAAAAAATGATATTTATGCATTTTTTAATGCTTCGATATGTAAGAGACAAATGATATGAGATGTAAAACAAATTGATACTCAACCACTCGACTCTATTTTCGACAGAACAAGTATGCTCATTTGCATATTTCATACGTAAACTATATTCACCAAATTAGTAATTAGAATGTGTTATATATTAACATGACTTGTGATACTGAAACAGGAGTTTCTGATACAATAACCCGTGGATAGCTAACAGGACATTGTCATTAATATACAGTATTTATCCACTTATGTATACTATGATATTTATCATTGTTTTTTATTAACATGCACTTAAATGGTTATGTTTTCAATTTACAACAATGATGTTAGCTTTTTGTAATGCCATATTTACATCATATATATGTGTATAAATGTATGTCCTTTTCAGTAAACAAATAGTAATGTAAGTTATTGAAATGAATGGAAACTTATTACCTGTGATCAAAGTTAAGGTGGTAGTTGTCGGAGATGCAGGGGTAGGGAAAACGTCACTGGCTGTCAGATTTACAGACAATTCATTCATTCAACATTATAAACAGACAGTTGGAGGTAAGTTGGAGAAAGGGATATCGACTCTTGATTGTAAACTTCAGAACAATATTATTGTCATTGTTATTATCATTATTTTTATTATTATAATTATCATATACTGTATATTAATTATTCATAGGATACCAATTTTCGAAGATTTCGTGGGTACTGATGAACCACGAAATTGTTCAAAGAATAACTTAATTTGTATAGGCTTGTAATCAGACTTCGGTAAAACCACAAAATTAAATATCGACGAACGTGTAAGTTTTCCCTAATCCACGAAAATTGGTACCCACGAAAATTAATTAATCCACAGTGCATGTTTTGCTGAATCGGATTATTTACTATATATTCATAGGCTAAAATTATTTAAAGGAGTAAATACTTATGAAATTATTGTTGTTTTCATAACTCATACGAAGAACATTTACGGAAGTATAAAGTTGGAAAGTACACAATTAAAACTTAAAAAGAAGTGTATTATATTGTAAGGAAATATTCTTCTGATTCTTAGAAAGTTTCCTGATTTCTGTTATCCATTTACTGAACAATGAAATGGTCAATTATAGTTGAAAACACGGAAAACTTACTTTTACATGTTAATTAACATTAAAGACTTAATAGAGATTACCGTAGCTATTGAGAGATAACATAATTGAACAAAGTATACACTTCTAAAACTGTTCACTCAATTGTATAGTCGGCTATTGAAGACCCCAACGTGAAAAATGTGTAACAATTATATTACAAAAAAAAAAAAAAAATAAAAGTCAAAATAATTAAAAAAAAAAAAAACAATTTAAGAAAAACAATTACAAGCACTGCAGGGACTATCTATTTTGGTGGTTTTTGTTTATTATAACAGCTATATGATCTTGTATTTGTGCAAATAATGTCTGTACCACTTTGTATTTTTTCTGTGATTTAGCAAGTTTTTGCAGTCGTGCTTTAGATTTTAAAGACAAGACTGTTGTGTTTAACATTTGGGATACTGCCGGACAAGAAAGATTCCGAAGTTTAGTTCCTATGTACCTTCGAGATGCAGGAATAGCATTGGCTGTTTATGATATAAGTAGTCATGTAAGTACACATTAATCTTAAAGAAAACATGATTTTTTTCGTGTTAACTTTTTCAACTTTCCTGAAAAGGTACTGGCTTTGATGGTGTTAATAATTTACTTAGTTTTTGCTTATTTTTCACAAGTTAAACTTGTTTTCGTGTATAAAAATTAATCATAAACGTAAACATAAGCGATCGTTTTAAGTTCGCATGATCTATAAAAATAACAGTCTTTAAACCATGGCAAATTATTTGCCTCTACATAAATTAAACGTTCAATTACAATATCTGCAAAGGTAAAAACATAACAAGGAATGCCTTATAAACGTTCTGACAACCACAGGCTTTAACAGAAGCGTCAAAGTTATTTTTCACAAATTTCGCGTTTTGGCCTTTTCTCTCTTTTACAACTACTCGTGAATATAAAGCATATATCACAGAGTATGTACGAATTCCAGTCCTTGTAGAAAAAGACAATTTGGAGCTAGATATGAATCTGTTGTTGTACACATAAGAAGGTTTGTGGTTCCTTTTTCAAAATAGACTTTGATTAAGTGACGATATGTCAATTGGACAATTAAAGTAAAACAGATAGCAGAGAGACTATCAGAACAATGGTAAAATGAACAAAGTGATAAGGGAATACTAATCCAAATAAAACATTTCTTAGAAATATATCGCTGAACCCGCACAAACGTTACTTAAAAAAACTTATATCAAATGTCCTAAACTGGTGACCATATTGCGTTCTAAACATTGTGTCTATCGTTTAAGCAAGACTTATCAAAGGTATGAACAAATGATAGTGCTAGTTTTTTTTTTTTTCATATTTTATAAGTATTTATTTCAATAAACAATATTGTACAATTTTATTCATTTCAGAAATCCTTTGAGAATATTGAGAGTTGGCTGTTACAGCTACAACAGTACGGACCTAGGGACTTAAAATGTGCATTAATTGGAAACAAAATTGACCTAGATGACGACCTGAGGGAGGTTCCAACGCAGGTAAGATAAGACGTCACTACTGTTTCACTTGGGTTATTTTGACTCATTGGTCGATTATCAAATTTTGTGTTGCATACAAATTAATAAATTTTTATCTCCGATAATGATAATACCCTTTATTTTATATTAAACCAATTAGAAGATAGAAGGAAACTAAGCAGACATTTTTGTTGTGAATTCTATTCTCGTCCACAATGTTGAAGAGAGTCCTTTGTTGACTGTGCACATATACTTGAGTGAGCGACACTGGCTCTTTAGAACATCAAGTTACATTTAATAAGTTTTAAGGGCTCGTTTTCTTTTATTTCTATGTTTCAATTACACATCAAAGATATTCGTACTTTTATATATACCACGATATGTAAACGCCAATCTATCAAAGAAGTATTCGAAGCGGATATTGATTTCCGACATCATGAGATGAAGTTCAGACCAAATGTTTAATAAGCCAAAAGCATAAAAGATTTGAGTGTAAAACCAGTTTCCTGTCCATTCCGTCCGAAAATTAAAGTCAAATTTCCCCCCTTCAAAGTCTTTTTTAAAAACACTTTGTAAATCGGACCTTGTGTATTCTGAATTCCGGTCTAATTATGCAGTCTCAATACTCTTTATTGCATCCATTATTACCTGCAAAACCGTTTGGTAGCATATTTTTTTTTTTTTACACAAGATGGATTTCCAGGATAATCTACTAGTATTATTCAGGTGTAAACCGTAAACTTACAAGGGTACAGTAGTAAGCTGTATTATAAACAATTTATAAGTGTAAATAATCAGCGATCATACGACAGAACTTTCACATGCAATATATCGGACGTCAAAAGTCATTAACTTCCGGTCGAAACGGAACCCGAATAAACCGCCCCCATGTCAAATCGGTCATTTTTCATAGTCCCGTAGCCAACCGGTTTATACAGGTTTTACTGTATCATAAGGAGTACTGATACATACTGAAAGCAAATGACAACTAGTAATTAGGTTCTCCCATACAATGTTCAGATTTTTTTTTAGAATATTTGAACTAACGCGATAACTTTTCTATCTTAAGGAAGGTCAACTACTTGCAGAGGGCCACGGCTTGTATTTTGAAGAGACATCTGCCAAATCAGGGGACGGAATAGATAAAGTGTTTAATGATATTGGTATGTATGAAATATAAACTCATCAAAGATACCAGGATTAATTGATATAGATGGCTGATCATAAACCCTTGAAAAGAAAAATCATGCATTTACTACAAAACATTAATATATAAAACATTACCGATTAGTTTTAGCTAGTGAAGTTAATATCATTGAAAAAAACACTCAAAATAGCATGGACAGGGAAAAGATTGATTTTGTTTAAATAAACACAAAGTACGCAATCAAACTGTATGAATTGTATAAAGGGTTTTAATTTTGTCGCACTTATATTTTAAATGGGATTCATATTTTCAAATGAGAGACTTGCGAAATTACTCCACAAAACCATGGAATGAGTTTAATAATGGAAAAATCGGAAATCGGGGATCAATTACACATTAAAAAAGGAGATGTATTATGATTGCTAATGACACAGGTCTAAACTAAAAATCAAATGACAGCGAAATAATCAACTATCGATCACAGTACAGCATTCAACAATGAGAAAGACCCATTTGAATAGCCAGCTATAACATGCCCCGAAATGACAATTCCAAATGAGAGAACTAACAGTCAAATTTATCTACAAAATAATGAATGATTAAAAACATATTTTACACAGCATCAAACGATAACCACTGATCACAGATTCCTGACTTTGGACAGAAACGTACAGAATGTGGCGGAGTTTAACTAATTTTAAGGCGCCAATCAATAGCCTAACCTATGACTATGGTCTGACAATACAACCTCAGACCAAACTATATATATATATATATATATATATATATATATATATATATATATATATATATATATATATATATATATATATATATATATATATATATATATATCAAATATATCTATTTTAATTAGGTATTGCATTAGTGGAAAGATGTAAGAAAGAGAAACGATCATCTACTGTGTCTATATGTGATTCATACGTTCATCGGAAGAAGAAGACATGCTGCTGATATAAACACGATTATTTGTATTGTCTATTGTAAGGTTGTGTGTTTCCTTGAGATGGAATTACTGACCGCCTATTGCTGTATGATGAACATGTTCTTGAGTTACCTATTGTGTGGTTTATTGCATTTTTGTATAGAAGAGTTAAAATTTAAGCAGGGGTTTTAACTATGTGCAATATTTGTAAAATCAGAAAATGAGGAAATGTCGGTTTCTACCTTTATTGGTAATATATTTATCTTTATCTTTTGTAATTAAAAAGTAAAAACAATGTTTGCATCATGTAATGCAATCAGAACTGTGTTTCCAATGTTTACATTCCATGTGTTGATATGTTCGTATCACAAAAATGTTATCAACAGGGATGTGTTAACAACGCAAAACATGCTCCAGCATGGTAATGAATAACAACTGAATTTATAATGTATTTGGGTTACTGAATTATGAATGATGTTGATGAGTCGGTGTCAAATGAAGAGGCCATAATGGATGTCATGTGTAAGTGTCAAACACCGTTATATTATATTGCATTAAATGACTCTAGACAATTATACTCTTTCGTAAGTATGCAGTAGTCAGATAACAGTTAAGTCAAATTGAGTAGAATATTTATTTTGAATTTGAATTTTACTGAACTGTATCATTATTTGTTATATGTTGTACCCAGATCCCACTTTCAGACATGGTCAGTAATTTGGGTTTTTTTTTCATCGAGATGAGGAGATGACTATATGATATAAATAGTATGCCGTAATTAAGATTTATCTTGCTTTTTATATTTTCCAAACTGTACAGATTTTAGCATATTGCTGCATGTAACTATCAAATGGTCTGATAAGACGAAATATTTATCAGTTTCATATTCTAAAATAAAATGACCAACTTAAAGTTCATTTCAGTTTTCTCAAAACACTGTATATAAATGCATTTTCAAATATATCGCAGTAAACACAACAGTTAATATAAAAACAAATGTTTAGGGATATTAAAATAAAAGAAAAAAAGAGAGACTTATTATTCTATTAAATTAACTGAAAAGTCATGTTCATAGAAATTATAATTCACACATTAGGTAATCTTATCAAATGAGTAATAGGGTTCATTATACATGTTATATGAGTAAACATAGTAGACAAAGTAAATCTTTGCAAACAGAATACTGTTGATACAAGTAACATTTGGATTAATCGTATCATTTTAAAATACTGTTTGGAAAATAATAACACGAAACATACTGTATAACATATCTGTCGAGGATAAATAGAGACAATCACAATACGCGGGATTCATACATGTACCTGTACGCGTTACCGCTCTCTATATGTAACGTCATGGTTGCTATGTCTTAACGTCATTGTATTCCAGCATTAAATCATCCATTTTGTATAGACGTCTTTTTTCCTCTATTCATAACACAACGCAAACTACAACTTATACGATCACGAGATTGGTACCGAGACCAGGACAAAAGATGGATTCGTCGAGAATCAAGTCTATTCGAGCTGGAAATAGAGCCGCTGTCACGAAATTCTTCAAGACACTAGATGAGCTGAACACTGATTCGGAGATGGATATTGACATTGCAGGTCCAATTAACGCTATAGTGAAAAAAACAAAGTGTAATACTTAAACTGGATGAACAGATTTTGGAAAATACATCAGATGAAGATATAGAAGTTGAAATCACAGATGCAGATGAGTATAATTTAGATCTTGAAACACATTTACGCCGTTATAAGAAATTAGCACAAACAGTTACACGTACATGTACAGAATTATCTCACGAAAGTATCCCAAACACACGCCTCGTTATGAACATGCATGAAGTCAGTTCCGAAACCCGTCCTGTAATGAACACAGAATTCATCCCAAGATTTTCGTCACAAACTAGTTCCCTGTTTAGTCAAAATCACCGCTTGCCGAAGCTAACCCTACCTACTTTTTCTGGGGATATTCTTGAATGGCAATACTTTTGGGTGTCGTTTGAAAACACCATTCACAGCAATCATACACTTACTGATGTCCAGAAATTCACGTACCTACAGTCACTTCTTGATGCAGACGCTATGAATGTCATAAATTGTTTAAACTTGTCCAGCGCAAACTATCACAAAGCCGTGGAGTTATTAGTAAATCGCTTTGGGAAAACACACAAAATTGTAAACGCTTATATGAAAGCCCTTTTAGATTTGCCAGCACCCTCATACACATTAGATAGTATCCGTAATTTTTCGGATAAGTCAGAGGTTTATATCCGTGGACTAGAATCTTTAGGACAGTGCCAAGATACATATGGTTTCCTGTTAATCCCAGTTATGCTTGGTAAGCTCCCTATTACCGTAAAAAGTAATATTACAAGAGAAAACGGAAACGACGACTGGACCCTTGGAAATATAAGAAAGGCAATACAACGAGAAATATCTATTGAAGAAGCCAGTACTAATGGGAGTGAGACTTATGATATACCTACCGCAAGTTTCCATGCCGGAATTGGTAGGAAAAATAGAAATTACGTAAATAAATCAAAATCTAAAAACTATTCTCCAAGTAAAATGTGCATTTATTGCAATGATCAACATTTGCCGGCAGAATGTAAAAAGTTCACCGACAGCAAATCAAGAATGGAGATTGTAAAGAAAAGAAACCTATGTTTCAATTGTTTGGGTAACCATAAAATATCAGAATGTAGATCGAAAAACACATGCCGTACATGTAAACGTAAACACCACACTAGTTTATGCAATGAATCTTCAATTCAAAAATCACAGAATCAGAATATTACAAGTAATACAGAAAACGGCAAGCCAATCATGCATACATCTGCTAAACAGGAAAACTCGACCGTCTTCTTGAAAACAGCAATCGCTCCAATATGGTTTCAGAATCAGTGCGCCGACGCTCACATCCTTTTCGACGAAGGAGCGCAACGATCATTTATGACGCAGGAAATAGCCGACAAGTTAAACATCAAGCCAGACGGAAAGGAAACCCTCAATATATCCGCCTTCGGAAATTCTGACAAGAATGTTCGTCACATGAATAAAGCCACAGTGTATTTAGAAGCAGACTCAGGAGATAAAATACCTTTACAGGTATTGATTGTACCTACCATAGCAGCGCCGATTCAGAATAATCGCAGGTACATTTCGCAGCAACTACATTATTTGAAAGGACTTAAACTAGCCCACCCATTATCAGAGGATAATAGCTTTGAAATTTCTTTACTCATTGGAGCAGACCACTACTGGGATGTAATCAAGGATGATATCGTTCGAGGCGACGGACCGACAGCGATGAGCTCAAAGATAGGATATTTGTTATCTGGACCACTTACATGTATAAGTAGACAACGCAATTCACACATGATGCATATATTATCTAGTCACACAAAAGAGGATTATGATATTGAGAGGTTTTGGAAATTAGAGTCCCTTGGTATACAAGAAAATGACAAACTTAACACGGATAAACAGAACATCAAAGAATTTTCATCGACATCGATAACATATGAGGAAGGAAAGTACGTTTCAAAACTTCCATGGGTTGAAGAATGTCCTGAATTACCGACAAACGAAATGATTGCAAGAGCAAGGACCCATAGAGTCGTTAACCGCTTAAACCAGGAACCAAACTTATTCAAAATATACGGCGACATAATTAAAGAGCAGGAAAAACGTGGTTTCATCGAAAAGATAAAGGAGAACGAGGACGAGCCACAGCGCATACACTACATACCGCATCACCCCATCAAGAAAGATTCTACAACTAATCCGATTAGAATTGTGTATGATTGCAGTTGTAAAGAGAACGCAAAAAGTCCGAGTTTAAATGACTGTCTTCACTCATATCCGCCAATTTCAAATGACATAACAGAGATACTTACCAGATTTCGTACTCAGAAGTTTGCAGTGACAACAGATATCGAAAAGGCATTTCTGCAAGTTGGACTTCATAAATCTGACCGCGATGTAACTCGCTTCTTTTGGTTAAGTGAACCAACAGATTCAGCCAGTCCATTTACAACTTATCGTTTCAAGTCAGTCTTATTCGGAGCTACATGCTCACCATTTATACTAAATGCAACTTTAATAAAACACTTTGAAGAGAATCCTATTCCAACAGCTTCAAGAATTACACAAGACTTGTATGTGGACAATGTTTTAACTAGTTTTACTGATGAAGACGACTTAATGCAATTTTACCGTGATTCAAGGTGTTTATTACAGAAAGGAGGCTTTGACCTCAGATCATGGAACTCGTATTCTAACAGACTACGAGAACTTGCTGAAACAGAAAACGTACTAGATTCCAGTAACGAGGTCAACATACTTGGAATGCGCTGGAATGTTACTGACGACAAACTTTTATTTGCAGAAGTAGACATATATTCAACCATGGTAGATGTAACCAAAAGAGAAATATTACGACAGTCGTCTAAAATCTTTCATCCGCTTGGCATACTTAGTCCCGTGACAGTGAAAGCTAAGATACTAATGCAGTCACTATGGAAACGTAATTTTGGATGGGACGAACGCTTACCTGAAGATGTAACTACGCAATGGACTACTTTATCTACAGATCTTAAAGATACAAAATCAGTTGAACTTTCCAGACTACTTAACAACGATGGATTATCGCCACAAACAGCTAGAATACACATTTTTACCGATGCTAGCCAACAAGCTTATGGAGCATGCGCCTACATTGTACAAGGAAAACAGTCGCAATTAGTTATGGCTAAAAACAGAGTTGCACCGCTTAAAGTAATTACTTTGCCGCGATTGGAGTTGATGTGCGCCGTAGTTGGAGCGAAATTAGCTAAACATGTGTCAAATATTTTAGGAATTACAGAAATTACATTTTGGTGTGATAGCCAAATCGTTCTGAGTTGGTTGTATTCGTCGAAAATACAAAAACCATTTATAGCTTATAGAATTACAGAAATCCGACAGCTTGTGGAAAATAAAACTTGGAGGTATTGTCCAACTGACTGTAACCCCGTCGACTATCTTACCCGCGGCATGTCTTCATCTAAGTTTTTGAATAATGATACTTGGTTCAACGGACCGAAATGGCTTGCACATGAAGAACAGTGGCCGCATTGGGATCGAAATTCCGTTACTATGACAACAATTACAGACAATGAAAGTAAAGACATAGACCGGCAAATTCAACAAAATGATGACAGATTCACAGTTGTAAAGGAAGTCATCAATATAGAGATGTTCAGCAGTTTTCCAAAACTGCTTCGTATAATGTCTTACGTATTGCGCTTTATAGCGAATTGCAGAACATTTTCACAAAACAGGAAATACCAACATTTAGAGATAGACGAGATTCAAAGTGCTTCACTCGTGTTGATACGGAAAGTACAGCAAACTATTTTTATGAATGAAATCCGCAATATTGTTTCAAAGGATACTAATCGACTACCCATTGTACGTCAGTTACGATTATATATCGACGAAAAAGGACTACCACGGTCCGGAGGAAGAATTGACAATGCGCTCATTAGCGAAACAGTGAAATACCCTTATTTATTTCCGTCAAAACACCCGTTGACAACATTGATAATTTTGGACGCACACAAACTACAAAATCACAGTGGAATAAATGGGACAATTACGTTAATTCAACAGACATATTGGATACCGAAAATCCGACAAAGAGTGAACACCGCATTACGGAATTGTATTCCCTGCAGGAAGATAATAAGTCGACCGTATGTGGCGCCTGACCCACCACCCGCTACCAAAGGAAGAAGAGAAGAGCCGCCATTCAGCGTCAGAGTTGATTTTACAGGAGAGTTACATGTACGACAAAATGGTAACAAGGAAACAAAAGCGTACATATGTCGTTTTCGTGCGCCTCAAGCAGAGCTGTTCACATTGAGTTAGTTCAGGATTTAACGACACATTCATTTCTATTAGCTTTTCGCAGATTTGTTAGCCGTCGATCTTTACCGAACATTATGATAACTGACAATGCTTCTACGTATAAATCTGCAGCGACAGAGATTTGTAAAATATTCAAATCAGAAACTGTGCACGGAAAAGTTAGTGAATTTGGAACAGTGTGGAAGTTTATACCCAGCAGGGCTCCTTGGTACGGAGGATGGTGGGCGCGACTAATTGGACTCACAAAAACTTCTCTCAAGAAAACATTAAAACGTGCCTGTATCGACTTAGATATGCTACACAAAGTTGTTACAGAAATCGAGTGCACACTGAATGACCGACCGTTAACGTACATCTCTACTGATGAAATGGATCCAGAACCACTAGCGCCGTCTCATCTTTTGTATGGCAGAAGATTAAAGACACTTCCGTATCCTTCAAATAACCACAGCGAATTCAAAGACACTAGAAAGACACTAACTTGCGCTCATGCGCTAAAACGTAACAAAAAACAACAAGAATTACTACAACACTTTCGGACGAGATGGAAAAAGGAGTACCTAACATCACTACGGGAATTCCACAGAGCCAGTGGAAATAATCTACAGAGGATAAAGACCGGGAACATAGTACAGATTCATGATGACTCGCCTAGAACTGTATGGAACATTGGTATCATCGAGGACCTTGTGCGTGGTGGAGATGGTTTGGTGAGATCAGCTTTAGTGCGTACAAAATTTGGACTTACGAATAGACCAATCGTCAAACTCTACCCACTAGAAATAAATTCAAATGACAATAATGAATCGCAAATACTTACAAGGAGTGTTCGTTTACAAAACCGCAATCAGAGACTGTAATTATAATTGAGAACATTTTTCAATCGCAACTTGGTTCAACGATAGTTTTATATGTGATTTATAGACTTTAAAGTTTCAAATATTTCATTTCTTTTCATTGATAGATAATTTTCTTAATTTGGATAAATTGCTCATTGAGAATTTAATTGCACAAATTCGCGGCCCCGAGTATGTCGAGGATAAATAGAGACAATTACAATACGCAGGATTCATAAATGTACCTGTACGCGTTGCCGCTCTCTATATGTAACGTCATGGTTGCTATGTCTTAACGTCATTGTATTCCAGCATTAAATCATCCATTTTGTATGGACGTCTCTTTTTCCTCTATTCATAACACAACGCAAACTACAACTTATACGATCACGAGAATAACACGGTTCCCATGTGTTATAGGGATCATACAATGAGGAAAATACACTACTGATTTGTAATAAATTTTAGTATGTTCCATACTCATTATAGCTACTAAGTGTTACTTCTTTTTTAAAAGCAGCAAGGTCTAATTTTATGCTGACGTGTAGATAAATTTCATTCAGGTCAAATCAGAGTTCTTGTCCAGCTTAATTTGTATTACCAAAATGTTGTTTGATCCTTGAATAGTTAGTTTCCCTACACAATAATTTGTGTGTTTGCAAGTTGGTAGTTTGAGGAATTTTGCAAATTATTACCGTGTGTTCACAACGCCAAATTATCTACGAATCATCAATTAATCTGAACAACACAGTGGAATCGTTAAATTCAATCTAAGATTGTGAATAGTTCAGACTTCACGAAGTTCGGCACTTGCATTTAAGTAAATTTATTCGAAGGGTCTAAGCCGTCCATCCAATTCAACAGTTGAGTTATTTTTCCTTTCGGTATTTCAAGATTATTATGGCATATTGGCTAATAAAGTCGTGTTCAGAACATCAACATACACGAAAACTATCAAAAACACTGATCCATGGGGAGTAAATTTGTGGTTTTCGAATCACAAGCTGTTAGGCCAAATCCCTATTCCTATCATTTTTAGTTTGATCATTTCAATATTCCGTTTTTCGGAAAATGGGAATCAGCCAATTTTAGATAAAAGCATTCTGCTTTGCAATTATTAAATCCACCTTGATTTTGCAAGTATACATTTCCCATTATTTTGTCAAAATAAGTAGAAATAAACTAATTTGGGTAACATTTTATTTGAATAGTCCCCCACAATCAAAACTGTGCTTGCATTGATTACTATGCAAAATATACATTGCAATGTGAATCATGTTTATTTTTGGAAGCCATGTAGTGCCAAACAATTGTTTTAAACCTAATGACGTTTGGTTTCTGATGGACATTTGTTTCATAGGCAAAAATAAACCTGTTATGAATTTGAGTAAATTATCAATCTATATTTTCTGTTAAACGGAAGATAATCCAAGTTGAATAAGGCTAAGTAACATCTTCCTTAAAACATAACATATATGGCTGCATTACAGGTGGCACGGTAGTATTTCCTGGCCCATAAGGGATAATGATAGCCTTTTTAGAATTTTCACCACTTTCTAACACTGCAAAAAATTCTACATTCACAGTTAACTGAAGTACTTTCATTTTACTATTCAGAAATGAATTTGAATATGTATCATGACCGTTTACTTTTTTTGCTATTTTTAAAAACCTAAGGCCACTAGTACTTTTAGGTATTTTATGGTGCAGTGAATACAAAATTTAAAAAAATTCTCAAAAATTCATTTTCATCTGTATGTAAAATTATTTCATATTTTTCTACACCTGATTCATCCCTCAGTTTGGGAAAGTATGTTCAGTTGATACTGTATTTTTTGTCCAATCACACTGTTTAGATACATTTACCTAAGTAGGGTACACAAAAGAGCAACCTAAATTCTGGAATGCAAATACTACCGTGCCACCTACAGAGATTTACAATAATTGTATGATTTCGGCCTGACTATGAGTACGTATTCTTTCAGCATTCATAATTGCTTTTATTCAATTTTCAACTTTATAGCAAACTTCATCTGACTTCAAGTTTCTGACATTAATGTGTTCTAACAGTTTAATTAGTTTTAACTTTAAACCATGCAAAGATGATGTAATCTTACTAAATGATTTTAAGTTTGGTGAGTGTGTTTGTATCATTTTGTTATTGAAATAAGAAAACAACAGAACTAGATAAGTGTGTCTCTTATCTAGACTTACATGTAGATATCTATCACGAGGGTCGATTGAGAACAAACCTGACATTAACAAAAATGCCCAGCTTCCTGAATATGAACTTTCTATTTCTATCTAATAATTTTACATCCGTGTATGGCATATATACTTCTAAGTTGATACGGCAATTCAGAGTTATAATCTTCTATAATTATTTCCTTGATAAAGGTTTGCTGCTTATAAAAAAAAATTTAAACAAAGGGTCCAAAGTGGCGAAGTTGAAATCATCCGTTCTTAAATTTTACAGTTGTAATACGAGTTAGTTGATCAATTTGTAATACGTCTTTCACAGATGACGACGGATACAATGTACATGTCTTTAGTTGATGTAACCACAATCACATGCTCCTTTCCTCTCATGTGACTGTTGAGGACTTAAATCCGGGATTGTACTTCAATGAGCAACACGACGGATGCCACATGTGAAACAGAATCTGCTGGATTTTTATGAGATCATCCCCAGATTTTTAGTTGGGGTTTCTGTTATTAAGTTTTTCTGTTGTTAAGTTTTTCTTTTGTTAAGTTTTTCTGTTGTTATAATTTCTGTTGTTAAGTTTTTTTGTTGTTAAGTTTTTCTTTTGTTAAGTTTTTCTGTTGTTAAGTTTTATCTCTGTATTATATACGGCTTTAGTTTTTGTATCGGTTTACATTTTTTGTCCTGAAATTATCAGTTTGTTTTTAACCTATAAATTAGAATCTTTCTCCTTGGTTTTACTGAATTATCTTCATTTGAGACTCAAAAGTCCGTTAAACTGTTGTTGAGTTGCGTACATCATTTCAATAGATATAATAGACTATTCATTGTCCGATATAACGATTATAGACATGATAACGGTGTTGTATTATATCTTATCTCTGCGTATATATATTTTGATCGTTAAAAATATTTTGATTAATCAAAGAAATGTATTCCCTTTCAAATCATATTTGTTTACCCCGATCTCTTCTGTGTAGAGCATGTATTGCTTTGTTTATCCTAATTGATGTTATTCTGAAGTGTCTTGTTTATAGGCGGTGGAAAATAAATCGTAGATTCCATGTTGTGCAATGTCGAAAAATACTGAACTACTTATTTTTGAATCTCAACCAACCTTCTGTGTCTGTCGCATTAAGTGGATTATTTATTTTCTATTTGCTTCAAAAGTTAAATATTCTGAGTGGATTGAAACTAAAAATCACAATATATGAAAAAAATGCCTCGATATAGCACTCTACAATGAATGTTAAGTGAGGGTTAAACTAGCTATAAAACCAGGTTAATCCACCATTTTCTACATAAAAATGCCCATACCAAATCAAGAATAAGACAGTTGTAATCCATTCGTTTGATGTGTTTGAGCTTTTAATTTTGCCATTTGATTAATTTTTTTTATAGGGACTTTCCGTTTTGAATTTTCTTCTTAGTTCAGTATTATTGTAATGTTACTTTTTAGTTGAATGAGTAAGCCATACTCAATGTTTCGTGGAGGGTTTGTCTCACTTTTTTTTTCTTATTTCGTATATTTTGCTATACATGTACTAGACATGTTTTCCTAAGTATTACTTCTATAAACATATATTAGTGAAAGGTAAACGCAATTATTTTTGAAGCAGTAAATAATTAAAATAAAGCACAATTTTGAAATCGCTCCAATTGTTTCCCTGGATGGTAGTTTATGTTATCTGTACTCTAGTTTCGAGTCAGAAGTTTATTTAAAATCTTTAAAACTGAATATGAACAAAACGAAAACGCCAGGCAAAAATTTCGAAAATCCAGATTAATATAAACTACTCATTTGTTGATTAAATATAACATAAAAAAGAAAATATTTTGATAGTATAACTAAAATATAAATAGAAAACAAATATGAGTTGACTTGAAGGAGCATAAGAATGTAATAGGAATATCTTTAAAAGAATCCTGCTTCAAATGTATTGCGCAAAGCCTTTAAAGTCGTAAAGTAATTATGGTATTTTGCAAGCTTCCGAAGCGCGTTTCTGGATTTACCACTATCGGGAAGGCAATCAAAATTTGAAAGTCAATGTATATAGGTATACTCTATTACACCAGAGGCTCAATTTAACAAAAGGGACATTAAAGGAATATCCACATAAATTTACAGACTTCAACTTAGTAATTTTATAAAGATGTGTATATGATTACGTTTAAAATGATCAGGTATATTAGCATTCTTGTATGAAATTCGAGACACATCAATTTCTTTTCTCATGATTAACTAGTTTGCGTACTTTTCGAAATCACATGTGCATGTCAAACATACCGGAAATACAAGGACTATTTACGTTACGTTTACATGGTATTGATAACAGGAAGAGAAACAATTCCTTAACTCAGTTGGATATGTAGAGTTGGAAAGTGAAGTGACGAAAATTCAACTGTTAAAATTAAAAGACGGAAACTCTTAAATAGTTACACATGATATGTTACTATATATTACTATATATTACTACTGGAAACATTTTTCAAGTAAGTATATTGGTGTTTGGCTTCAATTCTCAATTTTATGATAATTATTTTTTGGCAGGCCATAATGGTGTCACTTCTGTGAAAAAAAATCAAAACAATATTTTGCATGCATTCAAACAATTTCTGAATTGTATACTGTTTATGGCTATATTGCATTTTGTTTAAAATTACCCCCATTTATAACATTATCATTGTCCGAACGTGAATTTATATCAACATGATAAAAGAAAGATCAGATACCGTCAAGCTAAACTGAATACACAGCTACTTTTGCATAGGTACTATTTCTGTACTAAAAAAATGAAGTACTGGAAATTTACTTTTAATATTTAGTACTATATCTTTGCTTTAAAACTATTGTAATATTTAGGTAGTTGTATTTTACAGTACTTGATTTGTACTAAATATTTTGGTACAGAAATAATACAATATTCCATGTTTGAAAATCATAACTTTAAGAGATTTGAAATAGAAAAACTTTCATATGCTGAAAATGTAACGGTAGTAACCAAAAATCTATAGTACCTAAATTTCAAGTACAAATAAAGTACTGTGAAATAGAGGTACCTAAATATTACAATAATTTTAGAGTAACAAAATAGTACTGAATATGACAAGTAGGTTTCCAGTACTTCACAAATTTTTAGTACAGAAATAGTACCTATGCAAAAGTAGCTGTGTATGTAATGTTAACAAAGTAATTAATCTTTCTATAAGTAGTGATAATAGTGATTAGATGCAAATAGATTAACAAGTTGCCTGATAAAAAAATAGAAACGTAAACGTGATATGCTGTTTAGTTTAAATATGAGTTTATACGTTAATTTTAAAGGCGTTGATATCACTGAAAGTAATTATACAGTATTTACTCTTTAAGGTATAGAATATTTCGACAAACAGGAACAGAAATAACAGCATTGTTTTGTTGTTTATATAACAACGTTTACAGACAGTTTACTTTTAGGAAAACCGAATGATGTGTATTTGACTACAATGACTGCGACAATTATAGATTCGAAAAATGATTTAACTTAGGTATATTTTTTGGGGCTAATAAAAAGAATACAATACAATTAGCTATATTTTTAAATGATGTACATTGTTTGATTAATATAAAGACCCGTTTTCTGTTATAGTTGATGCGTGTTCCTCAGTTTTTGTTTGTAATTCGGATTAGTTTTTTTTCTCAATTGATAATGACTTTCGAACTATGTACTGTTGCTTTTAATTCAGTTGTTTTTTTAATTGATACATTGTGGATGCTCCTTCTGTCTCTTTTTGATGATTTTATTTTAAAAACAAATTGTTTGTTGCTTAAATAGGTTAAACTATCAGCTATTATTTATCAGGGAAGAGGATATCTATACATTTCCCTTGCATTTATGAAATAGTATAACCGTGATACTTAGGAATTCTGGTTCACAAGACATACAAGATTCATTTGAACATACAATGGTTGAAAATTAGAATATTTATAGATAGAGTTCATAATATTATTAAGCTGAATCATATATGCTTACACATTGTCTTCATTGAAGAACAATGCTAAGGTAACATTTTAGTTGTTGCACACATTTAATCATGTTGTTGACACTAACTGATTTAAGACCGATCAATCAACAGTGTTACGATCATAAAAGATGTTTATTCAGCCATTACAACATTTGTACCGTGTCTCTTGTATATAACAGTTAGAATATTTTGAATTGTCGTAATTTTGCTCTGACGACATAAAAAAGCAAGCTTGCAATGAAATTATAAAAAGAAAATCACATGAGAATCAGGCAAAAATGAAATGAACACTTAAGTATCGGATATTATCACGGGAAATATATCAACTTAATTTTATGAAAATCAAATATTTACTTTTAGAACATGAAATGGGAATAATCCGGTCTGATTTTGTCCATAGTGCGTCGGCTGATATTAGGTATTTTTATAGATACTATGCCCATAACGAGATATTGAAACATAGATGGATATCGTTCAATGTCTGAAATTATACAACATACTTTATTTTCGACTTATACGTACAATTGTGGAAAAAGCCATCAACGAAAACCACGTATATTAGTATCCCACGAATAAAAACAACTTTCACAGTATACTTATTTTCCCACTGTAAAAATAAATACAAAATACCACAAATAATTGTTATTGGTTTCTGCCCCGGCCAAACTATTCTTGATAAGCTTATCTGATTTAAACTACTTGCGGAGTTTGCGGTCTTTCTTAAATGTAAACTTAATTGAAAATATTGAATATAGTAGCGAAGACTGTAACAATTTCATGAATCAGTTGAGTGCACATTTGTTGACAAAAAGGTTAATTAATTCACAAATTCCTATGAAATCGAAGTGATCAAGTAGTGTTATGAAAAATACAGTTTCACACTTTATTATTTTTGCGTTCCAGCATTTTGATATTTACTTTCCGAAATTTTTATCAATAACAAGTTCGATGACGTACTATATGCTTAAATAAATATAAGTAATAATGACTACTACAAAGAAGGAGAAACTAAAGTATGTGTCTGAATTTGCCATCTTTAAAACCAATGAGAACTCTTCAGTTATTATAAATTAGATAAAAATAAACTACAGAATAAAAGATTTTGACATCTGATAATAGCTGTGAAAAAAAGACTGTTTATAAATATAGGCAAATATATTCAAATTTTCGTTTTACAAAAAGGTTGTTGCAATCTTTTCAGTATACTCTTGTCGTATAAACGATTTTAGGAAAACAATATGACCATACGAAATTGTTACAAGAGAGTGAAAAATATAGCAGACATATTTGTTTTTAAGTTAAGACCTTTTTTAACCGTGTGTTATTTGGGAAGATTAAACTCAATAATGAGACGACTAGTTGCAGTTTTGTCACAGCACTTACTTTACCAGGAGTTTCTGGTTTTTATCACGATGATTGTGCTGAATATTTCGTGCATCGATCAACTGTAATGCGTACTTATACGAAAATAAAATTAGATTAATTTTGTTTAATATCAATAAGCACATGATTGGTTATGATTTCTTTTGACGCCTATTATAAAGCATAAGGATAAAGCATATTTAAAAAAAGAATCATGTTGGTAATTGTTTCTTTTAGTTTCCGAATTGTAAAGTTAGTAAATCATTGAAATGAATTATAAAGCATCATCTGTAATCAAAGTAAATGTGGTTGTTGTTGGAGATGCAGGGGTAGGAAAATCGTCACTGGTTCTCAGATTTACAAAAAATGATTTCCCTGCCTATAGTAGTTATATGCTTGGAGGTAAGTGCATTAACTAAGTATGGTATCTTTGGGTAGGAGTGTTGGATATTCATTTGATAAATGTGGTTTGATTGCCGACTAGATAACTTTCCATTACAGTCCACAGAACAATAGTTCAATCCAGGTGGTACCGATGAATTATCTTGAGATCTGGATATCCCCCATTTGCACTGATTACCATAAACAACTACCCATTGATGTTAAAAGAACAAGGATGGTTACATCTATAGGTCTTTTTTGTAATCTCATATCGTACATAACATGCATTTAAGGTGGTATGGGAGTCTAAAATAAAAATGTTAGAATTTGTTCATACTTTGCCAAAACGTAGTATCTATTAATATATGTTGAAAAATGTAATAAAAATGATAGGTCACCGCGCATTTTTCAAGCTACAGGACGTGACAAAATGACAAATTGTGTATGGATTGTACAGGAAAAAGCACCATTTTGTGATTAGAAACTACACAAAATGATAGAATTGTTAATTACTTAAGGTAAAGATAGCTTTCAGACAATGCTTTGAAGACCTGTTGGTGACCTGTTGGTGACCTGTTGGTGACCTTCTGCTGTTGTTTTTATATTTGGTCGGGTTGTCTCTTTGACACATTCCCCATTTCCATTCTCAATTTTATTTGAGAATATCAAAAGAAAAGATAGGGTCACCGTACGTTTTTCCCGCTAAAATACTAAATAGGAAAATTCAAAGTAGAATCCTTCAGAAAATGCACTATTTTAGAGTTACCTCCCCTAAAAATGCCGATTAAAAAAAATAAAAACAACCAAAAATAATTAATATTTATAAGTTATATTCTTATAAATTGGTTCTTTTAAATGAAAATTCACATTTAATTACTACATTCCTGCATCAAAATTTGCTAGCTTAATAGAAAATCTAGACCTTTGGTTCTCTGTTTTTTACAATCCAAGATGGAGGAAGACACCCATACCACCTTCAATAACAAATGCATTCGAAGGACAAAATGTGAAAAAAATCCAATGAGACTATACCAGAAAAATAAAAGCAGCAGTACTACACCGCTGTTCGAAATTTATGAATTTAATGGGAAAAAGCAAATTCGGGTTACAAACTAAAACTGAGGGAAACACATCAAACATAAGAGGAGAACAACGACACACAAAAGATGACGAAACATTATTGAAGACTTCAGCCAACGATAATCATTTCGCTGCTGACTCCTGGTTTGAAATGCATATATACAAAATGATAGATACCAAGCTGATACACTTGATAACTCATTACCTAAACTGGAATATCATCTTAAATACTTGTGTATAACTTCTGTATTTGAACAAATATAGTATATTTTAATTCATCCACTTATGTTTTTTCGTGTGAGTTATAGTTGGTATATTAAAATCGAAATGAGAACAAGTTTATAAGACAATCTTATAAAAAAAAAAGGATGAAAAAAAGTCTGACCAATGATTGAAAAATCGGTTACAGTACCAGTATCATACCAATCTGTAATATATTTAAATCATAACAATACAATATTATGTCCGATATATTAATGTGCTTACAATTCGTTCAATATTTTCCCGCGGATTATATCCTAATAGTAGGAATATTGTAATAGAGAAGTTGTTTTCATAATAAAAACAACAAAAACACACAGAACTGGGTAGTTTTTCCTAAAAGTTCAGCAGACTACGTGATAAACAAAGACAAAGAAGTATGATGAATCGAAATTTCCTTTTCTGCATTCAAAAAGTAGGAGTATAATTTTTAATGATTATGGTTGTTGTGATTTCCTTAAGTTTTGATTGAATAGCTCGAAATTAAAACGAATTGTTTAAGTTTATGACTTTTAAAATGGTATCAACTGTTGTACTGAATTACGAAAACAATCATTTTGGATAAGTTACAGATTACATCTAAACGAATCATGTCATTGTACAGACAACTGATCAGGGGCAAACTTAAGGATTGACCAGGTCAAATGAAACAAAATTCAAACATATGAAACTATCACAACAAACTACCTATTGTAGAATCCACACAAAAATAACCGATTAAATAACACTTATACATTGCATTGACTATTCGAATGATCGGTATACAAATGTAGCTGATGAATTGACAAGCATAAATTGTGTTTCTGTTCAAGTTTTCTGTTGTTTCCTTTTTCTATCAAGCATTTCCGAGCAGACGAGTTTTAGGCTGTAAAGAAAAATCTGTTGCGTTTACCATTTCGGAAATTGCTGGATCAGAAAGTTTCCCAAGTTTGTTTTATCGAGATGCAGGAATCGCATTAATTTTATATGATATCAGTAGCCATGTAAGTACCTTTTAATAACTACAAATATATATTTATTTTCCTTCACGATTTTTAAAATTATTTTCTTGAACGTTGGCGGTTTTGAAGGCTTACGTAATTGATAAAATATGGGATTACAATATAAAGGCGTGACATTTCTCTAGGTTTAGTGTATATCATTAAAGTATTGCCGTGACGTCAACATATTCATTAGGCCACACCAATTAGATTAATAGTTATTTGGATTTTCCCGCTCCTGTTTTGGAAAAATCGACTTTTCAATAAAAAAAAATAGTACCTCTTCTGCAACTTTTTGGCCCGCATGCCGCTCCAAAATCAGTTTATCCTTGACATTGTTTTGTCTCTCGTAGACGTTTTTCTTGTGCATATATTGCCTCTATCAATTTAAACGCATGTGTCATCAATTGATTTGTTAAAAAAAATGTCAAAAATCGGGATGCCAACATGACTTTGTGTCAGATCACTGCATATGACAAGTAGTTATCAAAACACACATGATCAAAATGGATTTCGTTTTACCTATATTATATCAATACGGACCAATTTATATACAATCGATCTTCAAAAAGGCAGGGCGCACTCGAAACTGTAAAAAGGGCACAAGGCGGAACATTAGAAAGGGCGGGCGCCGCGCCCTCTGCAAACGACCTAGCTGGCACACTGATGCAGACCTGTTCTAGAAGACAAAATAAAAAATCTTTCGTTAGACGACCACGATCACACTGTACTCATTAGAAAAATTGTCATTCCAGATCATTGTTTCAACAGACATAGTCAGTCTTGTCCGAAATTAATCGGACATACACTGGCTGTTTAGACAGACAAGATATGTTGTCCGACGGTCCCAGCTTGTCTGTCAAAACAGCCGTTGGACATCAGAGTAACCTCGTACTACAACAGACGTAGATTGAGCTATCTGTCTTGGATGAAAATGATATTAAATTCACATGATTAAAAATAAAGGAGATATAAATCTTATTTTGATGAAACCTCATATCCTCTTGTTAGTCATTTTACATGCACTCAGAGCTATTTTGTACAATTTAAGAGTTCCAATATTCGAGATCAAAGTGATGATGGCCTGCAATTAATAATAAGGCATGCATCATTATTGCAACCACTTCCAGTTTAAGATGGATTTCAGGTTTCAACTGCAAAAGAAAAATGTATTTTGTCAAATCCGGAATAATTCAAGTAAATGTGGATTAATGACTTAAGGTATTTTAAGGGAATGTTTCTTTTCACTGCAAAATAAATATTTTACTGTAGATGTTGTTGAAATATTCACATCATGTTGATCCTATTATGGATAATTATATTGTTCCAACTAGATGCCAACTAGCCAATGAACAATCACGACCGTATACGAAAACAACTGTTTCAAAGAAATTCAATATTTTTCAAGGGCATTTTTTTTAATATATACACATATCTCAATTAATTCTATTTCGTACAATATATTTACCTTCCATAACCCCTCATGATACACTTTACCCACTTTGCCTTCTTAATATATACACATGTGTGAATTTAAATAAAAATGCATGCAGTTGAAGCTTATTTGACCAAAATAGTCAAAAGTATAATAAACCAAAGCGACCCATAAAGTTGGGTATGGTATAGACTGTACTACAGACACAAATACGTCAAATTATATGCATCAGAGCATGTTTCTCTTCCTTTTTCTTTGAAATTACCAAATTTTAACATGAACATTAATTTCGAAATTGCACAATTTAAAAAAAAAATATACCGCTCGCTCCACTTGTAGAGCACACGCCTCAACAAAACTCATTTCCAAGAATTTTTTACCATAAAAAAAAATTCTCTCGCTCGCCCCATATTTTTTGGAGCTATTATCCAAAGAACTATTAATCAAATTGGTGTGGCTTTATGTATAAATTCTTTTTCTAGAATCAACGCTCCTTAAACCTGGCACCTAAAAATGTTCAATTGTTTCCTACCCGGCAAAGCATGCTTGAGCTAAATAGTATCTAATATTCGGTACGATGAAGTGCAATTACAGAAAAAAGTAGAATTTCTGTTCACCGTGGTATATATTCAACACCTGTTCTAGATTAAAGGAGAAATAATAAAATAAAAAAAAAAAAACGCATCAAACAACTGAATTGAGCAGACTTTGTCTCGAATTGTGGAATATCCCTTTTAATTTTGCACACTTTCTGGAAATAAATGTAACAAATTGAAAATATAAACACAGAGATTGCGCAATATTCTGTGCATGAGACGAATTAAATGAAATAAAGACCTAATTTATTTACCAAAAATGAGCGACAAATATTCAACATATGTCTATTATGAATGCATAACCATCTTATTATTTTGCTTTATAAAAAAACATTTAGTAACATATCATTTATTTTCAAACGATCATACTGCCTCCTTATTAAAAAGAGCAGAACATTAAGATCATAACCATCTGTTCTTGTTGTCCAGGAAAAATCACTATTCAAGTTTTAATACTAAAATTTACATAATCGATATAAAGAATCTTATCATGTAACAAACCTTAAGTTTTGTTTTTATTTCCAAATTGAGTTATCAGTTTTTCTTTATTTTAATAAATTTTGTTCTAATATAGCAGAAATTTAAACAAATATGTTACCCCCTGAAAAAATAAATTGCAATCCCATCCGGAAACTCTAGTTAAATGCCAAAGTTTAATTTACGTCATGCAATTACCCATAACAATTTTCCATAACAACACGGAGTCTGCTTTGCAGAAAAGCAAAATGAGTATGTTAAATTTGATGTATGCCTTTTTGTGCTTCTTCGTTACATTTGTTGTTTTTATAGTGATATTAAGATGATAACACAATATTGACTGCTGTACCCCTATTTTTGACATTTTACTCTTTGAGTATGTTTGTTTTGTTCATACATCGTTGACAATGTAATGGAATTTGAAGCGACTGTCATACAAGTGAGATGTTTAGCTAGCTATAAAACCAGGTTCAATCCACCATTTTCTACATTTGAAAATGCCTGTACCAAGTCATGAATATGACAGTTGTTATCCATTCGTTTGATGTGTTTGGACTTTTGATTTTGCCTTTTGATTTTTGATTTTCCTTTTTTAAATTTTCCTCGGAGTTCAGTATTTTTGTATTTTTTCTTTTTGTGAAATTTAAGAACTTAACGGGTCAATACACACTGTCAAACATAATTCCGTCTATTTTGACATCACCCATTTCATTCGTGCCATGCATAGAAATGCAAATATTGCAGTGATCATAGTAACTAGTCTTGCAAAATACGTGTAAATATCTTTATTTTCATACTTTCCGTTCTATTTAAACAACTACAATTGAAATAAAAAAACATTCGAAACAAGGTTCACTCTATTCACCGTTTTGAAGTTTATTTTGACCTTTTAAGGTTGTAGAAAATATAACATATCACAATCAAGCATAGTTTAATGTGCATGTTTATTCTTCATTATCATTAAAACAACAGATGCATCAACAGAAATTCCTACTTCTCTCTGTCTTTAACTAATCGCCGTACCGAATATTATATATTCTTGAGTCTAAACATTTTTTGTCGAGGTAGTTAAAACACATTGTAAGTTTCTATTCACTAAAGGAATTAATTTTTAAAACTTACCTTTAACTTATTTTTATGCTAAATTTGTATTTCCCTTACCAATTAGTTGTGAACTAAGATTTATTAATTCATCGTTGAACATGATAACGTGGTTATCAAAACATAACAATTCCTTCTAATTAAGGGGGTTCGCGGGTCTAAATCATTTATATAGGATTTCTCTATATTTTTCTATAAATGCACTTTATCTTATAGTTAATAGAAACAAAAAATAAAAAAGTGGGGTCACCGTTCATTTGCGCTCACAATCTGCCTTCGAAAGAAGCATACATTTTTGTAAAGGTGTTTTTTTTCTGTTGAAGTAATAGGAGAAATAAAGGTAATATCGAAATAAAAAAAAGAAATTTATTACAGAAATCGCTAAAATTTTAAAATGATTTAGTTTAAGTACAGCTTATATGAAAATTATATTAAAAAAGATAGGTCACCGATGAGTTGAAAAAGATATTTCAATTTTAGAGCCAAAAAATGGCATTTTTCCACCAAAGGGAGATAACTTGGAACTTTTTCAATGATGTATACATTTTGAAAGTCATCTGGGGCCAACAAGAATTGATTGTTTTGAATAATTTTTGTACCATATGATAAAGTAACAACTACAAAAGGTTATAAATAAAATTTGTAATGAAAAACAAATGTTTGATTTTTTTCTGAAATTTCTATACCCTCGAGCCTCCTTAAGACAAGGCTTACACATCACAAAATAGTTTTAAATATAGATCGATGCATAAAATACAAACCATTCGCTCTCCGGGCTCAGGTTTTCGTTTGCAAGAATCAACGCTTATTTATTTTATCTCTACTACATAACGTATGTTACTAAGTTCTAGAAATACCACCATAATTTAAAATCGTGAAATGTTGGTACATTACATCAAAAGTTTGATTGTTAGATCTGTAATGTTGTGTCGATTTGGGACATAAACCCATTAAGAACACAAATATGAAAGCATGTCAAAACATATAACGCTAAACTAATCTTTATTCATGACAGCCTGAACTTTATGTGATATTTTAGAAGCTGTGTCCTTACGCAATCATATATAGACGTACTGGATCCGTACTCAATAACCTGTATGAAAAGCTGTATATTATAAACACAAACAAAGAAGCAACATATTTATCAAGCAAATAATTCAAACATTAGTCAGAGTATCTGAATGGGCAACCAGTGGTATCTCTTTTTTACTTGTACCAAACTTTTTTTGTAATGACATGCTCATGTGAAAATACCAAAAACTGTCCTTTTCTGTATGTTACAATGAACTCTAATGATGTTTATTACTTTTCAATATAGCAATCCTTTGAGAACGTAGAGAAGTGGCTGTCACAGATACAACAGAACGGACCGCAGGACTTGAAATGTGCATTGATTGGAAACAAAGTTGATTTAGACGGCAACGAGAGGCATGCAAGGGAGGTTGAAACCCAAGTAAGATAACAATTAAGCTCATCATAGATACCAGCATTGAACTGCTTATATTTGCGGTAGACGCGCGTTTCGTTTTCAAAAGACCCATCAGTGAGTCTCGAATCAAAAGAAGTAAAAAACACTAAATAAAGAACAAAGTTGAAGAACATTGAGCATCAAGATTTTTCAAACTGCAGCTAAGGTAATCTATTCCTGAGGTTATAAAAGATTAGTTTATTTTTAAAAATCAAGTTATTTCATGATTAAAATCATATCAATGATAATATTAGTTCTGACTTCTTGTCTGGTGATACTCTCGTGATATAAAAGCTCCACCAGCAGTGGCATCGACACAGTGGTTGTAAATAAAATCTTGCCTTTATTTGTAAATAAAATCATCATAGATACCAGGATCTTTACTGTTGATGGAAAACACATTTTGGTTTATTGATACCATTCACTTAAAGTGCTTGTAAGATAGCTTTGTAGAAAGCTCACAAAAATGTATCGAACACACCAAATTTGCAATTCGATATTTATATTTTCTAACACTTCGTTGATACTGCAGCTTACGGACTACGAGTATCCAGCTCAGAAGTCATTGCATCAGAATTGACGTAAATTTTAATATTTGCAGTTTAATCCATATAAACGTTTTGTGTGGCAAAGTATTTATTCATCCCGGCACTTTTTTATTCTGCTTTGCTCTTTTTTGTATTCAAATTTCTTTTTTGCTTATGCAACTTGTCTTTATGCCGTTATGAACAAAGAGGTAAAATGCGAAAATATGACAAGGGCAGAATGTAGACCTCTACCAGTTGTCAAAATACGAAAAACTGCCCGGGGACTTTTGATGAGAATTCTAGCCATTAAATTACAACTTCTACAATTTTATTTTTACATTTTTGCTTGCATATTATCGTAAAAACAAAAACATTTACAAAGAAACTTTTCAATGCAAGAATGATCAGCTACAAAATAATATTGATTTAAATCGTCAGTCGATTGCTCCTTAAGTCCCAGTCACACTAGACCACTTACTACGACTATACCACGATTAATACGAGCTATAGCAGTTGAAATCTGTTTATCTGATGATTTTATCCTTCCTATTTGCAGAAAGATGTGTCACCAGACATGATCGCTTTTTTCATGAGGATATTTAGAAGAAATCGAAAAAAATTTGATGGCGTGATAAAATTTGACAAATCATTTGCCGACAACAAATATTTAACTAATGAGGAGAACATTTTTTTCACACCGATTAATAAATGCGAAAATAACACAAAATTTTGACAAACTAAACACTCAGACAAACAAATCAGCAATGCAAAATATACATAAAAGATATTTATATCATGAAATTGTAGAAGAGTGTCTGTTACTGTTTATGCACATATACCTATGTTAATATAGTTTGAACTAATACGATCATATTTCCATCTTAAAGGAAGGACAACTACTTGCAGAAGCCCACGGCTGGTATTTTGCAGAGACATCTGCTCTATCGGGGGAAGGAATAGACAAAGTCTTTCATGATATGGGTATGTATTATTGAATGAACTGTCATATCCATGTATTCCTGACTTAGAACTGGCATTTTTATGTAGAAAATGGTGGATTGAAGCTGTTTTGTATAGGTAGCTAAACCTCTCACTTGTATGACAATATTGGTGAAGTACAGACATCCTCATATAGTGGAGAAAACAATGTGTAAAAGAAAATATTGTTTTGTTTAATGAAGACGAACTACGCAATAAACTTGTTATAAGGGATTGTTCTCTAATTTGATTGATTGTTTCAACTTATGAATCCTCATGTGAGTTTATTAATCAGAGCAATTAAAAATTGGATCCATAGTTGCCATAATGAAAGGCTGGTACAATTAACCCATATCACTTTTTGTCGCCGAGAAAAACATCTTTATTTTTAATTAGAGTCCTTTCAAATTTAGATAACGTAAACAATGTATTAACCGTAACCAGTTGTTCTGCGTTATAGAAAAAAAAAAACCTTTTTGTTTGTTGTTGTGGTGAACCATTAGAAATTAGGATAAGATTTTCAGTTATCAAAACTATGACTGGATTAGATAATAAGGGAACTCTGAATTAAAGCAGCTGCTTTTACTAATGTTCTTTACCAATGTATGTAACATTATCCCCTTCATATATGTTAAAATCTGCCTTGTCTTTAATAGAAAAAACATTTGTGTGCAAAAATATCCAGATAATCACATTGCAAGGTGTGCGTTGAAAGTAAGCTTGCTCCTCCAACGTACATTATATTTTAAAATTTGTTTTAGTATTGGGGTTATGATAATGTTAGCACTATATCTTTTTTCGTTATTATATCTTTAGTAGATATATCTATATGATACCAGTGCCGATGATACAACTCTCCATCCAATTTAAAATTTATAAAAGTAAACCATTATAGGTTTATAATTATATGTCTTTATGCACAAAAAGCCTGTACATTTTAAAAAATATCACAGTTTTCTGTATGTACGATAATTACAATATATATTTATGTTCAACTAGGTAGTGCATTGGTCGAAAGCTGTAAGAAAGAGAAAGAATTACCTACTGTGTCTTTGTGTGATTCTTACGTTCATCGGCTGAAAAAGACATGCTGCTGATTTAACTTCAAATGAAATATCATTTACAATCTATATTATTTGTTGGTTTTACATTTCTATTTTTCAGATAAACACAACTTACTTATTTGCGCCAAAAAATAAACACATGCTGATTCTCGTAAAACAATTAGGTATATACTTTTTGAAAAAAAGTTTTCATTTAAGATGTGTGAAATTATTTGAAAATGATCAATTCAAATAAAGATTTTAAAAGATTGTGGAAAGGAACATTAAGTTTTGCTGTACATTTATCAAATTTCAATAAAAGGGAATAAGTCAAGTGTCATTATAAAGGAGTTCATATACTCGTGAGCAAACACACAATAACTAGAATAATGAATAATTCCAATTGTGTTGCAGTTTTATGTCGCAAAAAATAATATATTACGCTAAAACAGTCTTAACCTTTTCTGTATCTAGATAGTTTGTCCTTAATTACTTGACGAGATAAGCCTATCAGTTTGTTATGGAAGTTACCACCCACTGATAGTTAACTAAGATAATAAACGTTATGTGTTGGGCTTTGTGATTATAAACAATAGCAAAGTAACTCATATGAGACAGAAGTCTGTTAATCTAATCATATTACGATTTTTTGTATACTAAATAAGCCATTCTGATATTTTAAGCATCATTTTAAAAAAAATATAATTATACTTTCGCTTACTAGGCGAAAAATACCGAGGTGTTGAAAAAAATAAAACCTCGGTAAACTTCGGAAAAATAGAGACAAGATACGGTTTTAGCTTATACTGTTTTCCTTAATTTCATCTACACTATACAGATATTTTTTTTTATATAAAGCTCGGTAGTGACTTTTTGTGAATAAATTAAAGTACTATTTAGGTCAGTAGCGAGTGTATACTCCACGCCTACAAAAATGTTCATTCACACGTCTCACGATTTCAAGAAAAGCGTCGTAATGTTCTAACAGAAATTCTTTGCCATTCTTCAATCAAGGCTGCTCGTAATACCTGTACATTATGACAAGCTGGATCTTGGTATTGATATTTCGACCAATATTATTGGAGACGTTATCAATGGGATTCATTTCCAGTGAGATGACTGGCCAAGGCATAGTGTCAATTGTCTTCTGATCTAAATAATCGGAAACAATGCATGCTCTGTGTGGCCTAGCATTATCGTCCATAAATGTTGGTCTGGTTGCAAAATTGTGATTGTCAAAATGTGGCTGAACGATTTCCCAGATGATTTGTCACGATATTTTTGACCCGTCCTAGTCCCATACAGAAGATAGAAGTTCATTTTCCAGACAAATGAAAGCATCCCCAAACTGTCACCCCCACCATCGAACGCTTTAGTTCCAAAGATTTGCCGTTCGCTGTATGCTGTATTCCAATGACGCCATACGCACATGCGCCTATCAATATGATGTAGGAGGGATTTGCTCTCGTCAGACCAGTGGACTCGACGCAACTATCTCAAATTCTAATGGCGGTGATCATATGACTACTGATGTCGAGCTTGATGATGCATAAGATCAGCAATAGTCTTTTGACTGGATTACGTGCACATATATTGACACAATGCAGTCTGCGGTTAACTGTTCGTAGACTAATGCGACCATGTATACCATAGTTGTCTCGTAGGCGGCGAGCTGTAGTGAATGGCTGTCGACTAGCTGACTGTGAAAGAGCTGGGTAATATCCTGTAGATAGTTTACGTTTCCTACCAGAACGTTTGCGCTCATCAACGGTCACACTTTCACTATGACGCTTTAATAACCTCGAAATTACGCTGTCAAATATACAAAATTGAACAGCTATTCTGCACAGACTGAAACCAGTAGTGTACAAACCAATGACTTTCTGTGAAATTGTTATTTTACGTCTTGACATCTTCCAAAATATTTATAGTAAACACTGACAAAACAGCACGTGAAATACCTTACATTTTATTGCACGAAATTTGCAAGGAAAAAGTTTGTATGAAGCTTTAGAAAATTTGTTTTCTAAGATACCTAGGAATAAAACTTTACCTGACTTTCTTAACTGTCGATTAATAATAAATTAAAATATATTAAATATATGAGAACGAAAGACGTATCAAATTTAATTAATTTAATTAATTAAAGCAAAAAAATATAATCAGGTAATAATGATGTAGGTTTTGCTTAACTTTTGGCGCGGTGTATATATTGCAAAATCTTAGAAACTTCATCTGGCTTCTAGTTTTTGACATGAATGCTTTTCAATTATCTAATTACTAATCACTTTATATTATGCTATACAGAAAGACAACAGTAGCATACCGCTGTTCAAAACTAGTAAATCTTTGGACAAAAAACAAAATTTGATAAACATGATAAAGATAATGTCCGCTCATTAACAGATTTTTAGATTGATGACTGTATTTGTTTTGTGTTTTTTATGACTGTTCTGTTGTTCTAAAAATAAGAAAACATCAAATATAGTCAAGTATGTTACCTACATATACATTTTGTAGATAGAGTCGAGAAGTCGATTGAGAACAAAACTTGACAACAAAACGGAAATGTTCAGGTCCCAAAATGTAGACTGTTTTTTTTGTTTGTTAGTACTCTTTGGTCGGGTTATCCTCTCTTTGGCAGATTCCGTATTTGCATTCTCTGTTTTATTTCTTTTTCTCAGCAGCACTTGAATATGTAATATATACCTCTTAATTGATCAATATTTCGAGGTAAGCATTTCCTATAATTATTTCCTTGATAAATTGTTGCTGCTTATAATAAAGATTTTAAAAGAAGAGTCCAAAGTGGCAAAGTTGAAATCATCCGCTCTCAAATTTTACAGCTGTAATACGAGTTCGTTGTTCAATTTGTAATATGTCTTTCACAGATGACGACGGCTATATGTCTTTTGCATGTACAAGAATAATGGACATTTTAAGGCGAGATAACTCGTGTTAATTTTCTATTCTGGTTCCCAATTTGTTCTCATCGTCTGGTGACCAGTAGATAAGAAAAGATAACTCCCCTAAACAAACACCCCACCAATAGATGTCGATTTGCCGTTAGGCATATTGCGTAATTAATGATATTAGCAATTACACGATAATTCCAGAAGCAATAGATTTTAGAAGGGATCCCCACTATGACTTTAAAAACTCTAGGTCAGCCAAATAAAGGTTAATGATCCTTGATTTTAGAAGAAATATCCGAAGCAGATATCCATTATAAATTATCTGTTGATTTTGTAAATATGAACAAGGCCGGAGGTTATATGATACAGACTATTGTCTTAAATTGTATTTGAAAAGTAACGGTGTAACACAAAGTTGTGGAATAGAGAACTTGAAGCTGTAAAGTCTGATTTTGTCATTGAAATTTATAAAATTATTTGCTTAACTATGTATTAATTATTAATTCTATATAAAATTGAGAAAGGAAATGGTGAATATGTCAAAGCGACAACCATCCGACCATAGAGCAAACAACAGCCGAAGGCAACCAATGGGTCTTCAATGTAGCGAGAATTCCTGCACCCGTAGGTGTCCTTCAGCTGGCCCCTAACATATGAATAATAGTACAGTGATAATGGACGTCATACTAAACTCCGAATTATACACAAGAAACTAAAATTTAAAATCATACAAGACTTACAAAGGCCAGAGGCTCCTGACTTGGGACAGGCGCAAAATTGCGGCGGGGTTAAACATGTTTATGAGATCTCAACCCTCCCCCTATACCTCTAGCCAATGTAGAAAAGTAAAAGAATAACAATACGCACATTAAAATTCAGTTCAACAGAAGTCCGAGTCCGATGTCAAAAGATGTAACAAAAGAAAATAAATAAAATGACAACAATACATAAATAACAACAGACTACTAGCAGTTAACTGACATGCCAACTCCAGACCTCAATTAAACTGATTGAAAGATTATGTCTTCATCATATGAATATCAGGTACAATCCCTCCCGTTAGGGGTTTAGTATCATACTATCATAAAATATATGAGAAGAACATAACCCGTGTCATGCCAACAACTGTTTTTTTAGAAATAAATGTGTTTAGTTCCGATGCAAAGACCCTATCAGTGAATCAATGTTAAAGCCAAAATATGCAATCTTTAATGACCTGACAACAGTATCGTAACTATATCCCCTTTTAATAAGTCTATTTAAAGGTTTTGTTAGTTTCTGAGGAGAATACTGACATTTTTGTGCTTTTTAAAGAATATTTCCATAAAAAATTGGATGTGAAATACCTGAACGTATAAGATGTCTGCATGTTGAGTTATATTTACGAATTATTTCCTTATACCGGTGATAAAATTTAGTAAATGTTTTGACCAGTTTGTGATATCGAAAACCCTGGTGTAATTATTTTTCAGTAATACATAAATTTCTCTCGCTAAAATCTAATACGTTGTTACATACACGAGCGAATCGTACAAGTTGAGATATATAAACACCATAAGATGGTGACAAGGGAACGTCACCATCTAAAAATGGATAATTAAAACAATAGGAAATAAAAAATCATCTCTTTTATCATAAATTTTTGTATTAAGCTTCCCGTTTATGATATAGATGTCAAAATCGAGGAAAGGGCAGTGATCATTGTTATCATAAGCTTTATTTAAAGTAAGTTCTACAGGATAAATTTCTTTAGTATACATACTGAAGTCGTCATTATTGAGAGCCAATATATCATCCAAATATCTAAAAGTATTGTTAAATTTTTGTATCAAATGTTGTTTTGATGGGTCTTTGCTAATTTTAGTCATAAATTGTAACTCATAACAATACAAAAACAGGTCCGCAATAAGTGGTGCACAGTTAGTCCCCATTGGAATTCCAATAACTTGACGATATACTGAATCTCCAAAGCGAACAAAAATGTTATCAAGTAAAAATTCAAGCGCATAAATAGTATCAAAGCATGTCCAGTTGACATAGTTCTTTTGTTTATTGCTACTAAAAAATGATCTAAAAGAGTTTGAACATATGTACTCGCATTCCGACTTTTTAAATGCCCAGTTAATTAGGGATGTGAATTTTTTCTTAATAAGAATATGAGGCAAAGTGGTATATAGGGTAGAAAAATCAAAACTTTGAACAGATTCAAAATCACCAATATATGCATGCAATTTATCAAGTACTTCCAACGAGTTTTTGACACTCCAAAAGTAATTAATTCCACTATTTTCAAAGGCCTTATTTGAACAATTTATTATCAGGTTTTTTATTGTACCAAGTGTACTAGTAAGTAAAACAGACAATTTAGTAGTTGAACAATGGCTAGAAGATGAAATAAATCTATATTTGTAAGGTTTTTTGTGCAGCTTCGGAAGCCAGTACATAGTTGGGACTTTCATTGTGTTTGGTTCTGCTTGTAAAGAAGTAGCTAAAAGTTTATGTTTGTTACAGATGTCGTTTTCTGAAAATGAAGTCAGTTGGAATGTTGGTGAATTTGTGATTTCCTTTTGCAGAATCTCTATATGAAATTTACGTCAAACAATAATGATATTATTAGCAGCTTTATCAGCCGGGACAAAAACAAATTCCTTGGCTAGTTCTGTTAGTTTATTTTTATATACTTTATTTAAGACAAATGTATCAACAAGTTTCGATTCGTTTATTCTACATTTGCCAGAGGTACAATTAATGTATAGCGAGAGGGTTGAATTCTCACAAAGCATGTTTCACCCTGTCGCATTTTTACGCCTGTCCCAAGTCAGGAGCTCTTTTTTATTCTTGTGGGTTGTTTTTAATTTTAGTTCATTCAAGGATTTGTATAGTTCATTTATGTGTTTAATTTTTGGAGTTTAGTATGACGTCGAATTTCATTAATTCATTCACAAACATTCGAAACTCAACTAGATCCAACTCGAATAATTCAGTGCCCTCTATCCACTACTTTTCTCGAGGATGTGATCGAAGTGATCGTAATATAACGACTGGATTATTCGGGTTAAACTAGACCTAACTAATTCAACAGTGATAAACATAGAGTAGGAAATTTTCTTTGTTCGCAAGTTTAATAGAGAGAATCCATAGGTATATTATAACCAAATATACACGGAACAGAAATTTAATACATTTTATGAACGGAGAACAAGTAATGACCGCAAATAAACAGAAATCCTGACACAAATTGTTGTGATTTAGGAAATATTGTAACCCTCCTGTGGGTTTATTGGTCAAGTATTTCCAACAACCGCTGTCAGTAAGCAAATACACGGAAATAATTCAAAACAGAAACAAAATATCTAATAGCGCAAAACATTTGTCAATGAGGAATGTCATGACACACAAAAGTCAGGTGCTCGTTTAGTTCACACCTTTTTTATTGTTTGTTTAATCAATTTTTGAAAATATTCGTTCATATTTCAACGTTTCTAAATTTATTTTCACTTAATAAAATACGGTTTGTTTTTATGTATAACCCTCTGTATATTCTTATGTGTAGAAATAAGAATGCCCTTATACAAAAGAATAGAGAACAACAAATACAAATAAGTATGGTTATATCGCCAGAATAAGAGTTATACAAGAAAGAAAAAAAATGAAATATGAAAAGAATATTTTCAAATAAAATTTAACCAAAATAAAATGAAAAAAAAGGGGGGCACTCAATAAGAGCCTGTGTGTGAAATACTTTATTTTCAATATAATACTTCCATGATAAGATAAAATAGCAACATATGGTATTAATTTGGGATAGGATTTGTCGTGGCCCCATGGGACGCTTATATACTATGTAAATATTGACACATTTGTGTTTATATGGCAGTTTAGATCATGGAAGTACACAATGTATTATATAATAGTATTATTATGGAGCTTTTCTTAAAAACGATTTTCGATGTATTTTTGTCATTTTCATTCATTGTTTATGTTTTGAATAACATTAAAATTTCACGTTGGCATCTATATTCTATTTCAATTTAATTTTTCAGATTATGTAACCTTTTTTTTTTTAACAATACAATCATTGTGTATTCAATTAATTGATCACAAATTAATGCTATTGTTACTTGAAACTAAATAAGTTTGTTTAGACAAAAAGCCTTTTTTTTTAAATCCTTTTTCTGTACCTTTCTCAAAGATGTCGACAGAACCACACTACTTAACTTTTAAATAATGGATGTCAAAAAAAGGAAATTCACATCATAAAATGGAGAATTCAACTTAAAACACCAACCACAATTCGTCTTTGAATACGGTCAATCCTAGTTGTCTGAATATACGTCGTATAACAAAAAAATATGAAGTTCCACTTTTAAAAGCATAGGGACACCAGTAAACATTATTGTAAAATGATGATTTTTATACCATTTGATAGGAAAACTTTTTGCCAATATTGTATAACGTATTAATTTAATTTACAATAAAAAATGAATTAAATATGATTTTTTTAGTAGACATGTATACCTCGTATTTGCTATATATTCAACCAGAAGATGACCCAACGTTCAACACGATGAGGACACCAGTAAATTTCAAGATAAAGTGGAATTTTATTACACCATTTTAAAGCTAGAAAAATGGTGCAATCTTTATAATTTGTTAATTTTATATGATATCTATAGTATATGCATAGTATTCGTTTATCTAACTAGTGGTCATAATTCCCCGTAGACAATAACGTTAAAAAAAATTCAATGATAACTGCTCTCTGTGGGATAGCTGATAAGGCCATCCAGCTGAGCTGTCCGCAATTCTTGTGTGTGATGATGTAAAAACAATTACATGCGCTTTTCCTCTCGTGTGACTTACTGTTGAAGACTTAAATCCTGGATTGTACTTTTAAAAAAATGAGCACAACGACGAATGCCACATGTGAACCGAATCTGCTGGGTTTCCGTAAAATCATTCCTAGTGTTTTTGTTGGGTTTCAGTTGTTAAGTTTTTTCTGTTGTGTATTATATACGGATTTGGTCTTTGAATCGGTTTCAACTTTTTGTCATGAGGTTATCAGTTCGTTTTTAGCTTATGAATTAGAATTATACCTTTGAAATCTCTCGTCTCGGTTTCACTGAAAAATATTCATCCGAGACTCAGTAGTCCGTTAATCTATTATTTGGTTGTGAACACAATTTCACCATACTACTCATTGTCCGATACAATGATAATATACATGATAACCGTTTTGTTATATATTTTATATCCGAGTAAACATATTTTTATCGAGGGAGAATATTTAAATTATCAAAGAAATGCGTTTCCTTTCAAATCATATTCAATTATCCCGATCTTCTGGATATAGCCTGTATTGCTTTGCTCATCTTAATTTATGTTATTCGAAAGTGTTCTTCATTTAAGGCGATAAATTTCTGATGGAAACTTAATCCTGAATTATATGTAAAGAAATGTAGAAAATACTGTTCTCATATATGTAAAACACTATTTTGAGATTGATCCCATTATATCCCTGGATAAAAAGGTTATGTTATTTGTACTTTGATTTCGTTTATTGTTCATCTTTAATATGTACGGTACGAAAAGGATCAATGTGTATGTCAAACGTACCGGAAATATAATGACTAGTTACGTTACGTATATATGGTATTGATAGCAGTAAAAGAAACATCCCTTTTTTCAGTTGTATATAAAGTTGGAAATAGATGCGACGAAAATTCCACTGCTAAAATTGAAAGACGGAACTTCACAAATTGTTATACCTCACATGTTGTTACTAATAGGAACTTAAACAATTTAAAGTAAGTATACTGATGTTTGGCTTCAATTCTAAATTTAATCATAATATTTTTTTGTCACAAACAATATGTTTCATGCATTTAAACCATTTCTAGATTGTATACAGTTTATTGACCATATTGCATTTTGTTTAAAATTTCGTAGATTCATTTATATTTATTTTATTATTGTGCGAAAGCGACTTTATAACAAAAAAGATTGAAGTCAGTAAAATATCTATGAAGAATAAGATATAAAAAGATTACCAAAATGGAAAACATAAACGTGAGAATATTTCACGGACAGAAATAAAAGCATTGTTCATGTTGTTTTCATAACAAGGTTTATAGAAATGAACTGTTGTGGGAACAAACCCCAATGATGTATACTACAATTATAAATAGGAAAATTGATCTTACATAGATATATATGCTCGTAAACAGATAACAATAAAACTTGAGTCAACTATATTTCTAACTGATGTAAATTGTTTGAAAATGAAAAGAGACCCGCTTTCGTCGTGATATGCGTCGCCCAATCACTTTCTTTCTATTTACTTTTTGCAGTGTTTCTTTGTGTTTTATGTGTTTTTTACTGATACATTGTGAGTGTCCCTAAGGAATCTTCCGTGTTTTAATTATAAAGTTATTCAACAAGATATATTTGTGATGATTAATATGGTTAAACAAATTATTTATCTATAAAGAGGATTCCTATGCTTTTCCCCATGCATTTATGAAATAGTATAGCCGTGATACTTAGGGATTATGGTTCACAAAACATACGACATTCATTTGAAATTATAGTTAACGACATTACAATACAATAGATGGAAATTAGAATATTTATAGAAGCCTGTAATTGAGTGGTTGTCGTTTGGTTTATGTGTTACATATTTGTTTTTTGTTAAATTTTTTACTCAAATAAGGCCGTTAGTTTTCTCGTTTGAATTGTTTTACAGTGTCTTATCGGGGCCTTTTATAGCTGACTATGCGGTATGGGCTTTGCTCATTGTTGAAGGCCGTACGGTGACCTATAGTTGTTAATGTTTATGTCATTTTGGTCTTTTGTGGATAGTTATCGCATTGGTAATCATACCACATCTTCTTTTTTATATAATATTATTAAGCTGTATCATCTATGCTAACATATTGTCTCCGTTTAAGGATATTTTAAAGTAAACAATTTAGTTATCGCACACATTTAATCAGGTTGATGACACTTATACACGTGTAATCATGTTGGCCACACTATTTAATTAAAGACCGATTAATCTACAGTGTTACGATCACCAAAGGTGTTAATTCAGCCATTAAGCATTTGTACCATGCCACTTGTATCTAACGGTTAGAATATTTTGAATTGTGGAAGTTTTACTCTGACGAAATAAAAAAGCAAGCTTGCAACGAAATGATAAAAAGAGAATCACATGAGAATCAGGCCAAAAATGAAATGAACACTTAAGTATCGGATATCATCAGCGGAAATATATCAACTTATTTTATGAAATTAAAACGTTAAAAGTTGTAATTTTGGAACATGCAATGGGTAAATTCCGGCTTGAAGTTTCATAGTTCATAGTGAGTCGGCTGATATTCGATGTCTTCTTTACATACTATGCCCGTAACCAGGTCGTGAAACCTATATGGAGATCTTTCAATGTCTTAAATTAGACAACTTACGTTATTTTTGATTGGTACATACTTAAAATTGTGGAAAAAAGCCATCAACGACAACCACGTAAATAAGTATCACAAGAATAAAAAAAAAACGTTCACAGTATACCTATATTCGTATTTGAAATATATCTACAAAATAGCATGGCTCATTCGTTCTTGCAACACTGCAAAATCTAAACACATCAATGCTCTTATAACACAAATGCAATGAGTGGTATTTCAAACTTCAATTTGGAAAACCTTGTCACTAATATGTACTTGTCCGCAAGACGGATGGGAAAATATTCGAACTTTCTGAAAACGGCTTAATATTTTACATACGCTTATCTGATTCAAACTACTAACGGAGTTTCTGGTCTTTCTTTAATGTTAACTTAGTTGAAATATCTGTTAATAGTAGAAGAAATTTCATTAAATTTGTTAAGTGCAATTTGTTTACACTGTAAGGTTGATTAATACATGATGAAATGGTAGATCTCAAAATCTGTCATAAAACTGCAGTTGTATGCTTATCCTTTTTATATAGTGTGTGTATGGATTTGCAATACAGGTTACTTCACTTTTAAACGTTTTAGATTTTAAAAATTAGATGAAAATAAGATATTGAGAAACAGATTTTGGCATATGATAATAGTTGAAAAAAATACATTTTTTAAGGAATGACTGTAATATGTTTTCTATTCAGTATGTAGAAATAACATAAAACATGTGGTGCACACTGAATAACCAGCGTAGCGGGCTATTTAAAGTGTGCACCACATTTTCATGTTATTTTGAATAGGCAGAACAAATATTACAGTCATTTCATATAATTTAATTCTTGATTCCATTTAAACCGAGGTAAATCATAAAAAAACGTTGATGATGTCACGGTCACATGACACAATTATGTCTATAAGCTGATAAGCCAAACGATGTCAGCCAATCAGAAGACACATTTAAATTGAAATTAAATTATTCATTCATCAGCCAATCTATTCAAAGTTTCGTTTTTAAGAAGGGGGTTGCAAACTTTTCAAATATGCTCTTGTCATTTAAGGGACAACATAAAAAAAAATAATGAAGGATAAAAAAAACTTTATTCAAATAGTTTTTGGGTGGGGTAAGGAATGGTTCAAAATTGCTGCAAGTTTTGTTAATTGACCTCGATTTTATATTTATCCTTATTAGTCAATAATTGTTTTCCAAATTAAGTTAAGAGGGGGGGGGGGTAATGTAAAAAGCTTTATGAATATAGTTTTTAATCCTACATTAAACTATTGATGTCGTCCCGAAGCGATTACCGGAAAAGTATGATCAGACGAAATTCTTACGAAGGATTGGAAAATATAGTAGACATATTTGTTTGTTTGAATAACATGAATAAAGACCCTTTTTATCCGAATTTTATATGAGAAGATTAAACTTGAAATTTAGACGCCTTCTTACAATTTTGTCACGGCACTTTCATGAACAGAAGTTTCTTGTTTTAAATCACAATGATGTTGTTGAATATATCATGTATTGATCAACAAGGATTGCATATGATTTGAATGATTTATTTTTATTTATATGCATCTGAAAGGTTATTGTTTCTATTGACGCCAAATATAAAGCATGAGCATGAAGAATATTAAAAAAATATATATTGATAAATGTTTCTTTTAGTTAATGAATCGAATGTAAGTCATTGAAATGAATGACAAATCTGAGGTCATAGTAAAGGTGGTTGTTGTTGGAGATGACGGAGTAGGAAAATCGACACTGGCTTAAATATTTGCGGGCAATGCTTACAGCATCCATCCTTCATTGTATGGAGGTAAGTGCTTTAACTAGGTAGAATCTTTTGGGGTAGAGGTGTTGAATATTTATCTAGAACATTTTCTTTGATAACCGATAACATAACTTTCCACTAAAGTCCACAAAAATAATTGTAACCCGTTAAATGATCTTGAAATTGGATATCCTCCACTTCCACTGATTTTCATTAACAACTATCCACTTATATAAAAAAAGATGATAACAACTATAGGTCTCCCGAATACCATATCGAACATAACATGCATTCAGCTAACAGTAGCATTCGAAGGACTAAATGTGAAATAGATCCAAAAATATAGCAATAGTTTGAAATTACTAGGCAATAGACGAAATCAATTTTTATAGACAGCAAGATATTCACTGCACTGCTGACTCCTTGAATAAAGGGCATATAGACAATTACTTTTGCATGTTTTGAATACTCACATATACCTAGCTGATACTCTTGGTAACTCACTTTAATATCATCTTAAATACTTGTGCTTACATTTTGTTTTTTGGATAATCATAGAATATTTTGATGTTAACCTCTGAATTACTTCATGCTATTGTTTTTTAGATCAATGATTGAAAAACCAGTAACAGTACATTTAAACATACTAAGATATGCTATATTTAAACAACAAAACTATCAATTATTATGTGTGCTATATTAGCCGGCTTACATTTCATTCAATATTTTCCGACTGATTATATCATATTATTAGGAATATTACAATTTATAATAAAGTAATTATTGTCATTATCAACATGTACAAATCACCTAGCATTGGATAAGTTTTCATTAAAATTTTAACAGTTCAACATTGTCCAACAGACTACATTAAAAAAAATAAGGACGTATGTTTAATAAAAATACCCAAAAAGGTTTACAAAAACTTTTGATTTTAAGTAAAATTGGTTATTTATAATTGCCTCAAGTTTTGTTTTTAATCACAAATTCTGTATGAATTAGCGAATTTTTAAGAACTGTTGGCCATAATAATTGAAAACGATGATTTTTAATAACTTACAAACCCTATGCAAATCGAATCATTTTAATGTCAATTATATGTAAGAAAATTATTTATTATAGTGACATGTGTAAATATGTACTGAATATAAACATACAATATTTGATAAATATTGATACACTCAGGTCAATGGACCTTTAC